>NW_021620749.1:370762-398908 GCF_004785775.1 Grammomys surdaster | reverse complement strand
CCCTCCCCTTCCTCCTCCCCTCCCCTCTCCCCCCCTCTCTTTCTGCCTTTCTCTGCCCCTACTACCCTCTTAACTCCCCTCCTCATGTCCTGAATAAACTCTGTTCTATACTATACCGTTGTGTGGCTGGTCACTCAGGGGGTTGATGTCCCAGCATGGGCCCGCTGAGACATCCCCTTCCTCCATACCTCACCACACACCCACAGAACATATTCTATATCTCTTTATCTTTTTATAAACACATCACCCACCCTAGAGGGAGAAACTTGACCCTAGCTCAGCTCAGGAGCCATGGCTTTGTCTGCAGCAGTGGGGCACGGATCCTGACTGGTCATTTCTGAGGAACAAGGATGCCTGGCCTCATCTTGTCTAAGCCGCAGGGCATTGCTCAATCCTGTTGAAATCACCAATGCTGGTGGCTCCTGAGAAGAACGCAGAACATAGAATGGTGAGAGGATTTCTCATGCTTCAAGTAAAGTTAATCATTTCAGAGTACACATTGCCCTGGCTGGAATAGCTGGAATTCCTAACATGGCGATAGGGTGGAAGTGATACACATCCAGCAGAAAGCATTCTTGGAGTTTCCAATTGGGGACTTTTCCTGCCCAGTAGGACCCTCCTTCAAAGCTGTATAACATCTTCAGAAGCTGCAGCTTCTGGGGGCCTCTGGTGGTGTCAGAAACAGCAGCAGTTCAGGTGACTGAGCAAGGAGGTCCAGCAGGCCAGGGGAGCTCAGTGAGCTTTCTACCTTCTGTTTTTCAACAGATGATATGTTTATTTGGAGGGAGAAGGAGCTGTATGTTATATTCAGATAAAATTAGTGCATATCATGAAATAAACATGCAAGGCTGAGAGGGAGGGGAAGCCATGTGGACTACACACAGAGGCCTGGCTTCTGTGCTTTGCAAATGGTGAGTAGCTGAGGTGAGAGTTCTAGCAGGCACTGAGAACTTTAGTTATAAAGACACCACATTCTGTCTGTGAGTAATGAATGAATGACAGGACCATTTAAATGTCAGGAATGAAGGTGTAGCTCCAAGAACGAGCACTTACTCAGAGTGTGCAAGTTCCTGGATCTCCCTCTCTGTCTCAGTCTCTGTCTCTGTCTCTGTCTCTGTCTCTGTCTCTCTCTCTCTCCATCTGTCTCTGTCTCTGTCTCTGTCTCTCTCTCTCTCTCTCTCTCTCTCACACACACACACACACACACACACACACACACACACACACATACACACACACGTACACGTACCATAAGAAAGACAGCATGTATGCTGTCTTAGGGTTTCTACTGCTTCGATGAAACACCAAGACCAAAAACCAATTTTGGGGAGAAAAATGTTTATTGGACTTGGCTTCCACATCACGGTTCATCATCAAAAGGAAGCCAGGATGGAGACTCAAGCAAAGCAGAGACCTGTAGTCAGGAGTTGCTGGAGAAGCTTGTTCTCCATGGCTTGTAAGCCTACCTTCTTTCATTTTGTATTAATTAATCAATTGACATCCTGACCACAATTGACCCTCCTGCTTTTCCTACCAGCCCTTTCCCCTGCCTCATCCACTCCTCCTTCATTCCTCTTCAGAAAAGGGGAGCCCCCCATGGATATCAACCAGCCCTGACATACCTAGTTGCAGTGAGACTACACACATCTTCTCCTACTGAGGCTAGACACAAGGCAGCCCAATAGGAGAAAAGGGTCCTAAAGCCAAGCAACAGAGTTAGAGGCAGCTCCTGCCCCCACTGTTAGGAGTCCCACATGAAGACCAAGGTACACAACTGTAACATACTAGGTCAGTCCCATGCAGGCTCCCTGGTTGGAAGTTCAGTCTCTATGAGCCCCAGCTAATTGATTCTGTAAGGTGTTTTGTGTGTGTGTGTGTGTGTGTGTGTGTGTGTGTGTGTCCTTGACCCCTCTGATTCTTACAGTCCTTCCTCCTTATCTTCCACAGGATTCCCCAAGGATTAAGGAACAAAAGAACTTAATGCTCAGCTGTGGGGTCTCTGAGTCTGTTTTCATTGGTTGCCGTGATGAAGTCTCTCTGAAGACAGTTATGCTAGGGTTCTGTCTGTAAGTATAGCATAATATCATTTGCAGTGTCAGTATGGGCTCTCTCTCAGGTGTCAAACTGGACCAGTCATTAGTTGGCCACTCCCTCAACTTCTGCTCCCTCTTTACCCCAGCACATCTTGTAGGAAGGACAAATTGTAGGTCAAAGTTTTTGTGACTGGGTTGGTGTCCCAATCCCTCCATTGGAAGTCTTGCCTGGTCACAGGAGATAGTCAGTTCAGGCTCCATATCCCCTATTGCCAGGAGTCTTAGCTCGCCTCACCCTCATAGATTCCCGGGAGTTTCCATTGCCCTATGTTTCTAGCTCATCCTAGAGATGCTCCCAATTCCAGTTGTTTCTCCCAGTACTCTCTCCTCCCCCTACAGTCTCACCCTCATCCAGCCCTCTTCCCCCAACCCCTTCCACCCATGATGTCCATTCTATTTCCCCTTCTCAGTGAGACACACAAGTTCCCCTCTGAGCCCTCCATATTAATTAGCTTCTTTGGGTCTGGGTTATCCTTTATAGCTCTCCACTTATAAGTGAATATATTTTGTGTGTCTTTCTGGGTCTGGGTTCTCTCACTCAGGATGATCTTTTCTAGTTCCATCCATTTGCCTGCAAATTTCATGATGCCTTTGTTTTTAATAACTGAGTAATACTCCATTGTGTAAATATACCACATTTTCTTTATCCTTTCTTCAGTTGAGGGACATCTAGGTTGTTTCCAGTATCTGGCTATTAAGAATAAAGCTTCTATAAACATAGTTGAACAAGTATCCTTTTAGTATGGTGGAGCCTCCTTTGGGTATATGCCCAGGAGCAGTATATCGGGTTCTTGAGGTAGAACTATTCCCAATTTTCTGAGAAACTGCCAAATTGATGTCCAAAGTAGCTGTACAAGTTAGCACTGCCACCATCAATGAAAGAGTGTTCCCCTTGCTCCACAACCTTTCCAGAATGAGCTGTCACTTGAGTCTTTTATCTTAGCCATTCTGATGAGTGTAAGATAGAATCTCATCTCAGTGTCATTTGATTTGCATTTCCCTGGTGACTAAAGCTGTTGAATATTTCTGTATGTCCATCTCAGCCATTAGAGAGTCTCCATAAATAATTATCTGTTAAGAATTGTACCTCATTTTTAACATTGGGTTATTTGGTTTGTTGATGTATAATTTCTTGAGTGCTTTATATATTTTGGATATCAGCTCTCTATCAGATGTGAGGTTGGTGAAGATCTTTTCTCATTCTATTGGCTGCTGCTTTGTCCTTTTGACAATGTCCTTCGATCTACAGAAGCTTTTCGGTTTCATGAGGTCCCATTTATTAATTGTTAATCTTAGTGCCTGGGGGCTGGAGAGATGGCTCAGCGGTTAAGAGCACTGACTGCTCTTCCAGAGGTCCTGAGTTCAAATCCCAGCAACCACATGGTGGCTCACAACCATCCGTAATGAAATTGGATGCCCTCTTCTGGTGTGTCTGAAGACAGCTACAGTGTACTCATCAATAAAATAAATAAATAAGTATTTAAAAAAAAAATCTTAGTGCCTGAGTTGTTGGTGTCCTGTTCAGGAAGTTGTCTCCTGTGCCAATCCATTGAAGGCTATTCCCCAGTTTTTCTTCTATCGGTGTTAGTGTATCTGCTTTTATGTTGAGGTCTTTGATCCACTTGGACTTGAGTTTTGAGTAGGGTGATGGACATGGATCTAGTTGCATTCTTCTACATGCAGATATCTAGTTAGACTAACACCATTTGTTGAAGAAGCCTTCATTTTCCACTGTATAATTTTGCTTTTTTTTTTTATACTCATGATTGTTGAGCAGGCTCTTAGCCACTGAGCCATCTTTCTAGCCCTATGCACATATAATAAAAGGGGGTTCACTAGATTGGCTTACTTGACAGGAATTGGGTAATCCTATAAGGTAGGGGATGGAGGGCATCTATATGCTAGAGAGGCTGACAACTCAGCAGCTGCTCATTCCACAAATCTGTATGACTCATGTCTTAGTCAGGGTTTCTATTCCTGCACAAAACACCATGACCAAGAAGCAAGTTGGGGAGGAAAGGGTTTATTCAGCTTACACTTCCACATTGCTGTTCATCACCAAAGGAAGTCAGGACAGGAACTCACACAGGGCAGGAACTTGGAGGCAGGAGCTGATGCAGAGGCCATGGAGGGGTGCTGCTTGCTGGAATGCTTCTCCTGACTTGCTCAGCTTGCCTTCCTATAAAACCCAGGACTACCAGCCCAGGGATAGCACCACCCACAATGAGCCCTCCCTCATTAATCACTAATTAAGAAAATGCCTTACAGCTGGATCTCATAGAGGCAGTTCCTCAAGGGAGGCTCTTTTCTCTCTGATAACTCCAGCTTATGTCAAGTTGACACACAAAATCTACCAGTACAGCTCAGT
Source organism: Grammomys surdaster (assembly GCF_004785775.1). Taxonomy (NCBI): domain Eukaryota; kingdom Metazoa; phylum Chordata; class Mammalia; order Rodentia; family Muridae; genus Grammomys; species Grammomys surdaster. The sequence continues at coordinate 394,447 of NW_021620749.1, read as the reverse complement.
AGTCCCAATTTAGCTCTGAAAGTCTGGAAGATACCTGGAGAGTCCCTGTTGGACAGCCAGAGAAGCTGACATCTGTTGTGGGTAGAAGGTGGCAAGTAGAGATAGCACAGCAATTAAGACCGACACTTAATAAGTTGACAATCACACTTAGCCATCTCCTCCTGAAATTCCTATCCTATCATCTCCCAATAGTGCTACCAGCTAGGAACCAAGCTGAAATATGTGCGTCTCCAGGGCTGTTGGGCTTATTGACAGATTTAAGTCAGGAGCATGAGGACAGTACTATAGCAGGACTGGAGGCTACCTTTAGTCCTGGTCATCCATCAACTTACAGCTGGTAGAGACTTCTGGACTGCCCTGCTCAGTACCACTCTTCCTCCCTACTCTCCGAACCAAGCGCTTCCCTTAGCTGTAACGTACAGTCCCAGCAGGGCTCCCAGCTCACTCACCTGGAGAGAGGCCTCTGCGTCCCACCCAGGGATGCCTAAGCTACATCCTGGGCTACTTAGTTCTGAATCCTAGAGGAAGAATAATAGCCTCAGGAGGATGCTAAGCTTCTGAGTGATTCCAGGTGGATATCCCCCTTCCCTCCAAAAAGAAGGCAGCCACCACTGAGCAGGGCTTGGCTCGGGTTCTGTCAACATGTACTTTAATGAGAACAAAATATTACTGATGTTGTTAAGTGGGCCCAGGTCGGAGACCCAAAGTGTTTCCTTTTTCTGCCCTTTCCATAATCCAACCCACACCCAGAACTTACTCTGCAGACGTGGGAACATCTTACCCTAGCTTTTATTCCATCTTAAAACAGGGCCTAAAAGACTGTGGCAGAGGAAGAGGGAAAAATTACCAGAACTGTTTGGGGTTTGTTCTCTGGCTTCCTTGTTTGTTTTGAGACAGGTAGGGTCTTGCCTTGAAGCTATTTTTACCTGAAAAAGAAGAACCTATGTGTGTGTCTTAGGGTCTCCATTACTGTAAGGAGACACCATGACCAAGGCAACTCTTATAAAGGACAACATTTAATTGGGGCTGACTCACAGGTTCTGAGGTTGAGTTCATTATCATCAAGGCAGGAGCATGCCGGTGTCCACACAGGCATGGTGCTGGAGTTGCTGAGAGTTATTCTACATCTTGATCTGAAGGCCACTAGGAGAAGACTAACTTCCAGGCAGCTAGGAGGAGGATCTCAAAGCCCATTCCAACAGTGACACACTTCCTCCAACAAGGCCATACCTACTCCAACAAGGCCACAGATACTAATAGTGCCACATCCCGGGCCAAGCATATTCAAAGTACCACAGTGTAAATGTGTATGTATATGTGTGAGTACAGTACCTACAGAGTCCAGAAGAGAACACTAGCTCCCTTAGAGCTGGAGCTAACAGGCAGCTATGAGCCTCCCAATATGGGTGCTGGTAACTGAGTGTGGGTCTTCTGCAATGACATCAAGCATACTTAACCAACTGCTGAGCCATTTCTTCCAGTCATTGGTCTAGAAGTTTCTAATAACTAAACCAGAAGCCCATAACTTTAGAGTTTATGTGTGCCCCCAAGTCCTTCCAAATAAATGTGTGTGGATGAGGCCTAACCCATTGCTGTGGTTTGCATATGAAGTATCACCCACAGGCTCTGGTGTTTGAATGCTTGGTCTCCAGCTGGTGATACTGTTTGGGAAAGCTGTGGAATGCTTAGAAGGTACAGCCTTGCCTAAGGTCATTGGGGGCAAATCTTGAGGATTTGAAGCCAAGCCCCGCTTCCCACCTTACCACTGTTTTCTGTGTGCAGATGCAATGTGACTCCATGCTTCTGTCACCATGAAGCTGACTGCTGCTATGGCTGCCCTACCATGATGGATTGGAGCCTGTCAGACTATAAGCCCAAAGGAAACCCTTCCTTCCTGAAGATTGTTTTTATCAGACATTTGGTTACAGCAGTTAGAAAGTTATTATCATACCACAGAGTTTGGTGGGTACCACATGCCACAGAGTTTGGTGGGCACCATGCGCCTCTGCCAAGATCAGGATGCTTGTGAGTGAGAACCGTTGAGTGAGTTTTGCTGTATATGGTGCTCTTGTTGTTTCAAGTAATAATTGGGCCTTGTCTCCCAGGTAGGTGGGTCCTCATTCCTCTCACTCAGTTGCTGGTCTCACTCTGTTCTTCTATGCTGCAGAGCAGAGCAGATCACCACTGACTGACCTCTGAGTCTGTTGCTCTTAGTTCATTATGATCAGAACAGTTATGACTGAGATGATTTCCAAATGCCATCCTACCTTCAGCTCAGTGGGCTCTGGAGATAAATACACTCTGAAGTGCAGGCAAGTATGCACCTATATGCACACATACATGTATAAATCTCATGATTTCACATGTACACACCCCACTCACAAGTATTGGTGTCAAACATGATTATATAACATGCAAATAAGTGTACATACACACACATACTCACACACACACACAGTCCTCAGGCACACCTGCCAGCTTGTGTTTTCCTGTCAACAATTCTGTTCTTTTAAGGCAGGATTCTCCCGTGAAGACCAAGCAGCTTGAATATGCTGATGATGGAAGGGCTGAAAACAAAAAAGAAGAGAGGTGATGAATCATTTCATAAACATTCTATAAACTTCATTGCATAAACATCCTTTTATGATTGTACAGAATGATCTGGAAAATGACTCCTATAACCTCTCTTCTCATGAAGAAAATCACTGAAATGATGAGTCATGAATAGGAACTTCCTCTGAACCCAGATTCACATGAAGAGAAGAAGGGGTTACTTGACATTTGGCAGTCTATGTAGTCCCTTAAGAACCATCCCTAAGCCGCCATAGTCCTTTAGAATGCTATCATCTGAATCCTGAGCTGGCAGGGTGGTAAGTGACAATCACAAGGCTGTGTTCACCTAGCCAGCTTCCTCTCCAGTTGTTGTAGATTGTCTTCATGGGAGACAAGGTCACATTCTGGGAAACAGAGGGCTAGGAGCAGCCTACATTGACAAAGGGAAGCAGGTGGCACATCCTCAAGTGACCTATTTGTGCCAAAGCCTATGAAGGCTGGGATACATATGCTGGGCTGCATTGATTTGAATAAGGACTGTTTGCTTAATTGTGGAAGAAGAGACTTCAGAGGATGAAGTTAACCACACGCCTGCCTACCACCGTGGGTTAAGAGAAGGACAAAGAGAGCTAGGCACATGTGGAAAATGACATACAGAGGCTGAGAGAGAAAAAATGATGCCTTGAAAAAAATAACAGGTGCAATAACAAAAACAGGTGCAAAAATAGAGGAATTTTCCTGAGGAAATCTAAATGACAAAGTAGCCAAGGCCTTGCCTGTGGGTAGTCTTGAAAGACACAGAGCGGGGGATCATGATAAGAAGAAAAAAAGAATGGGGATGCTCTGAAGTAACTCAAGTAGATAAAAAGAAATACTCCCATAAGAATGACTGATGGAGATTCTGGAAACAAAATCCCAAAACTCTGAAAATGAAGAAAACCCCATAAATTCCATAAACTTTAAAGTGGACACAGTTAAAGAGAGAATCAATGAAACAGAAAAGTCTACAAAGGAAGTAATGGTAATAGAACAGTAAGAGAAGTAGAAAATAAATTAGAAACTTAAATAATATGGAGCATGAAATAGAGACACTCAACAGAGTCTTAACGGGAATTCTAGAATTGGAGAAGCTTGAGAGTAACACAGAAGTGGCCATGTCGGGTCTGTCAGCATCCCAAAAATGAAGGACATGCTTTTTCAAGTGGAGGGCTAACACTAAAGAGTCTGAAAGGTGTATAGAAATAAATACACAGATTCTTTACAGTGAAGATGGAAGTCACCAGGGACCAGGAGAAAATCTAAAGATCCCAGTAAGAAAAAAGCAAACACTGACACACAGCAGTGACGAATAGGAAGTTGACATCTCAACAGGGAGAGTGTAGGGTAGAGAGAGAAAGTGTCTCCAAGGCAGAGAAATGGGCTTTGACCATAGACACTTCCAACAGTGAAACAGTGAAATGAGGACTGAATTTAAAAAAAAACACTTTAACAGGTTAGGTGGCACCACCTATAATCCCTGCAGGTTAGGTGGCACCACCACCTATAATCCCAGCACTCAGGAAGTAGAGGCACAGATTTGTGAGTTTGAGATCAGCCTGGTATACAAGTTTCAGGCTAGCCAGAGCTATACAGTGAGAACCTGTCTCCAGGGAGGCAGGGAAGGAGGCTCACGATGTGGCCCAGCTAAGGCTGAAACTTGTGATCCTCCTGCCTCAGCCTCCTGAGCATGAGAATAGCTGAGCTCATACAAACTTTGATGGAAGAAGTGGTTCTCAAACAGGAACCCAGGAAATCTACCAGAAAACATGAAAAACTTCCCAAAGCCCAGGCCACACCTAGTTAGGGCACCTGTTATTTTAACTCAGGAATTCCAGTGTTCAGTCGGGACTGAAATCTTAATTACCCCAGCAGAGAGTTGGTTCTAGGAGTGATTACTAAGAACAACCACATAATAAACTTCATCATCTCATGTTGTTTGTGAGATTGTCACCATCTAGGGCTCGAGACCTGGATCATTTTCTCTGCCAGTTAAAGAGTTAAAAGGTAGGGAAAATCTGGGACATGACTGATAGCAGCGGGGAAATTGTCAAACACAGCAAACAGTAGCAACAGAATCAGAGAAGGACTTTTATTAGGGAAACATACACATAGAGCATGCACGTTCACGGTTGCATTGAGACTGGGGGTGTCTTCTTCCCATTGTTCTCTACCTTATATATTGGAGCAGGGTGTCTGGCTAAACCTGGAGCACATGTGCTTACCTGACATTTCACATAGTCTGTCTTCCAAGATTGCATTTCATTCTCCAACTTTCCAATCATAGGATTACAAGTGGCTGCCATGCCTACCCAGCTGTTATGTGGGTTCTTGGGTTCAAATTCAAGTCATCATACTGTGCATCAAGTGCTTTACCTACTGTGCCATCTCCCATCCCCTGAGGAGGAATTGTTGTTTAGGGATTCATGCCTCAAGCTCCTCACTAAGGCCAGAGGCAGACACCTCCATTTATTTGTAGGAGTTTTTAAATCCCCTCAGCAGCAGCTAAGTCTGAGAACCACTGAATGTGGATTTCTTGGGGTCAGAGAACCAAAGGAAACCAAGAGGGAGGAAGATGGAACCTGGGGGAAGTTCTAGAAATTACAGTCTGCTGGGTCCTTCTGAAGTTGTGATTATGGCTCATTTTCACCATTAGATAGGGGATTCATGCTCTCACCAAATTAAAACCCTCTGAACAGACTGGGCGTCTAGAGAAGATGGTTTCAGAAAGATGTGCTTATTTGTACTTCTTAGTGGATTTTTACTGTTCATGCCCAGATATGACAACTCACCGGAGAACAGCAATGGCTAAGCAATCTTATTGTGGTGCTTTTACTTGGGGGACTTTGAACGAATCAGTTCAAATTGCTGTGGTATCACTTCCTCGAAGGGAGAGTGGAAAAACCCAACCAACCCCATATGTGGGATGGCTATAAAATGATTTGATAGTCAGCACTGGGCGCTGTAGAGATAAGCTGATTGTGCCAAACTTCCTTGGGAGCTCAGTGACCTTAGACCATTTCATAAACATTTATAAGGAACACAATCATGGTAGGAGCCCTGTGCCCTAACAGAAACAAACCCAAGATGAACTAGCCAAGGCTTGCTCAAAGCTAACACCAACAGTCATTCTTAGAGTGAGAGTTGCTGACAGCAAAGGCATCATATGCTCACTGACTGGACCCAGCCTCCAAGACCCAGAGAGTTAGTGGGTATAAGGCAAGGCCCAGGAACCAGCATCTAAAACCAATCTAAATGGGGCTGGGGAAATAGCTCAATCAGTGTAATTCTTGTCCTTACAGCAGGAAGATCTGACTTTAATCCCAGAACCCATTCAAAAAAGAAACTGTGCATTGTGGTTGAAGCATATAATCCCTGCTCTGGGGAGAAGAAGACAGAAAGATCCTTGGGGCTCACTGGCCAGCCTGCCCTGCCTAATCAGTGAGCTCCAAGTCTCTTAGAGACCTCATCCCAACAAAAAAAGGTGGGTGGGACCTGAAGAATGACATATACTCACACACATGTGTACCTGCACACATACAAACACATATGCACGCATGTGCATGCACACACACACACACACACACACACAAACACTAGCACACTGAAGCCCATCTCAGGTGACTGGATCACCTTGTAAAGGAACCTACTGTTTCCTGCAGGCGTGAGCTTCTACCTGCAGGTTTCCTACTCTCTGAGTTGACTATATCTCTGTCCTTTCTAAGTTTCACACCCTGACATCCATCTTCCCCTGGAAATCCATGAGAATAGAGACGTCTTAATGTTCTTTTCTGGGGCAGTCTATAAGCAAGGAATGTGCATTGCTGGAGACTCAATGGCAACAGGTGCCATCTGTCACCACAAAAGCCACACAATCCTGAGGCAGGGATCACTGAGCTGTTGGTAGATGGGCAGTCTTTAGACATCACCTAGTTTGTTTCCATCACTGCAAAGGGGAAACTGCAAACAGCAATTTGCTGCCCTCTGGTCTCAGTGCTGGGATGGAGCTAGGGTGGACTTCCCTGCTCAGGACCCTGCTGCTATCCTGCACCAATCATTTTATCCTTGCTTGATCAGAGTCTTGGGCCAAGTTATAATGCACTTGAGTTTGGGGTGAGAACCACCTCTTATCACAAGGGCTTTGCATCAGCACAGATTCCTGTCCCTCATTGACTGTGGGAGCCAAAAGACCCATACAGTGGGAGAGTTAGCCTAAAATCCGTATCTGTGTCCCTGATGTGGACATGGTTCAGCTTCTTCCTAGCTGTGAGGGCAAAACCCTTGAGCCCTGCTATCTATCTACCTCTACCTCTACCTCTACCTCTACCTCTACCTCTACCTCTACCTCTACCTCTACCTCTACCTCTACCTCTACCTCTATCTCTATCTCTGGCAAGGTTTCATGTAGCCCAGACTAACCTTGACCTCACTATGCAGTGTAAGGTAATGTAAACTTCTGGTCCTGTCTCCATTGTCTGAGTACTGAGATCACAGGTGTGCAGCACTAGGTCTGGCTGTTCTCTCCTTCACCGTCCATGTAATCTTTCTACGTTAGTACTTTGTAGGCTTGGTCTGCTCCCACCAAGAAGAGAGCACAGGAAGGAAGGACCCAAGATAGTGTCAGTCACTACTCCCAAAATAATTCAGGCAGAGGAGGGCCTGGGATCCCACTTCATCCTCCAGAACACACGGCCTGGGAGCTCTGTTAGGCCAATCACCTCAGCAGGGCTTACAGTCATTGTGGGTCATAGCTGTAGCCATCAAGCATAGGATACACAAAGTATATTTCATTTTGTTTGACATGTAATGCTGAGAGAGCATTAGGGTTTGCTTCACACACACGCACACACACACACACACACCTTTAAAAATAACAAATTATAACAAAGCAAACACCTGCTCAAAAGAATAAAAGAAGTATCCCATAAACCTCTGTTCATCAAGACATTGTTTCAGAACCCTCTGTCTCTCTAGGCCAGCAGCAGGTAGGTGAGTGACAACCTAGAAATGTCCAGCAATAGCCCTTGTAATGAGCCCACCCTGCTCTGCATTGGTGGTCCAGTGCACTCTAGCATGGCCGTCAATCACCCAGGATGATCCTGTAACTGTCCCGGCAGGAGTAAAGATATTTCACACAAAGACCCTAGTGCCCTTCCTTTCTATTATAAGACTATTGTGATGGGACCCCAAGCAGTTGAGGTTTCCCTGGTGTCATGCTGGAAGAAGGAAAAGAGAAGAACTTGTCTGTGTGCCTGAAAGAATTCTCTTCCAGTACTGACAATGGACACAGTGACTGCAGGGGAGAAAAGACTGGAGACTAGATTTGAGACCAAGATGAGTCAGGGAAGGGCAGGACTACACCTTGACCAGGACTGCTTAGCTCTTTATAACTCTTGCCCTCTATGTAAACCTAACCCTCATATCAGGACCCTGAAGGTGAACTTGGGAAGTAATCACTGGTGCTTTATTTTCGCCTCTTTCTAAAGCAGGGAGATTGATAAATCCTCAGTCCCAAGGTTTCAAGTCTCCTGATGGGTAGCAGGGACAACAGTTGGTGGAAGAGGGTATGGGTTCTAGAGGAAAGTAAACTTCCTGACTTTTTACAGTCTAGAAATCTCCATCATCCCAAGTGGGTCCTAGAGGACAAGACCCAAGAGTGAGGAGGGAAAGGAAAGAAAGGAAGGAAGGGAAGAGGGAGGAGGGCAGGGGAGGAAGGAGGAGGAGGAGGAAGAAGAAGAAGATAGGGCATGGGAAGAAGAGAAAGAAGAGAATGATTATGGAGGATCATCCAGTACCAGATGCTATCAAGAAATATTTGGCAGGAAATGTAGGAGAGAAGGCCTTAGGGAGTTAGAGATAGGGATACACTTGGGAAGGCGTTGGGGAGACAAAGGGGTCACAACAGAGAAGGGCCTAGGGTGGCAGGCCTCATAGATATCTGGCACATTTCACCAAGGTAGGGAAATGAAAGAAATGGGCCTGAGATTCTCCAGGGATGCCCCAGGCAGCCTAAGAGCTGAGTGGAGTCTGGGATGGGATTTTACACAAACTGACTGAAGGCATATGTACCTGCATACTCACAGACATGAGGCCAGGAAATGGTGGGGAGGTGGGGATAGCACCAAGTCTTGTCCCTCCACTTTGAATATCTTTCTGGCCTCATGTTTGCAGGAACAGGAAAAACAAAAGCAAAAATAAAAAGTAAAAACCAACTAAACAAACAAAAAATAGCAACAACAAACAACCAACTGCAGTCTTTTTACTTCCTATGTGATGTGTACTTTGAGCTTAGCAAAACCTGAAACATTTGCATCTTAGTAGTCTGGCCATGACAGTTTTAAGCCTACCAGGTAGGGAGAAGCTATGAGGTTGGCCCTTCACCAAAATGTGGCCCTATTACTTGACTTCCCCTGTGACAGATTTCCCTCAGGACCACCGTTTCCAGATCACAGGGGGAAAACTACAATTACTCCTGCTCTGTCCTAGACACCTTCTGTGTTCTACCTTCTGTGTTCCACCATGTTGAACGAAACTCCTTGTTTCTGGTGGTGTCTGGCGAGCAGTGAGCCACTTGTTCCTGGTAGATAGAACAAAGGGACCCTCCCAAGGCCTGGCTGTTTCCTTGTTCCTAAATCTTTATTGATTTTTTTTTTTTACTACAGCTTTCTTTTCAAACAACTGGAGGCTATTTAGTGCAGGGCATACTTCCTGGTTTGTCTCTGAACTGTTACCCCACCTTCTCTTATGTATCCTCATCTCCATCAGCCGGAAAATAAGCCACCTGGATTTCCTGACATCCCCAAATTTCCAAGTCAGCACAGAACCCTCTTCTAATGTTCATTTTTTCTATACCAAGGACTTCAACCTACCTATCCACTTATTTGTTGAACCTCTGTCTTCTTCCTCTCTCTACCTCCTCCCCTCCCCATTCCTTTTCTTCCCTACTTTTTTAAAAAAAATTAATATGTGTGTGTGTGTGTGTGTGTGTATGTATGTATGTACACACATGTGTGTGTGTGTGGTCTATCTGCATGTACACCAGCATGCCAGAAGAGGGCATCAGATCTTATTATAGATGGTTGTGAACCACCGTGTGGTTGCTGGGAATTGAACTCAGGACCTCTGGAAGAACAGCCAATGCTCTTAACCACTGAGCCATCTCTCCAGCCCTTCTTCCCTACTTTTGTCTGAAAGTGCTGGGGATGGGGCCAAGATCATCCTGGGGAAGTGCTCTGAGTTTGGGCTGCACAGTAGCTCTCTTGCCCTCTTCTCCCAGAGTGTTGTTCTGGATCTCTGACAATATGTTTCAAATGTCAGTATTAAGACAAGACTTTTCCTGTCCTTAAACTAAAAACACAGGTGGTCTTTCATGGCATCTCTGTTGTCCTCCAGTTTGTCACCTTAGCTGTTCCCACCTGAGGCTGTGTTTAGAATCAGCTCAGTCCCTCCATGCTATGTGGGTCTTCTTGAACCATATGGAAAACAGTATTGCTTCTGGAAGGGAGCCATTTACTGTACCTGGACCTTAGAGACGTCATCAGCCTTACAGCACAATGAACTGGCCCATCCCATGAAGGACTCTGTGTGTTCAGGCAGGAAGCCATTTACTGTTTCTGAACCTTAGAGACATTATCAACATCACAACACAATGAACTGGCCCATCCCCTTGGAGGACTAAGGAGGAAATAGCCATTTTAAATGGAGTTTTGATCTAATAAATGCAGACGTGGTGACAGGAAGAATCCAGGTGCCTGAGCATGATGAAACATGGGGCCAGTGGGGCGCTCTGCCTCTCCCTAACTCCTATTAGCCTCCCACTGGCTGCACTTCATGACTAGACTGGCCCACCACTCCTGTTATTGAACACTCTTAATTCCTCTCTACCTGGTTTTTACTCTGAATTCCATTGCCTCTTTTCTAGGATATCCACTTCTTCCAATCTCCTAAAGGTGAAGATCCCCCAGGCCATGGCAGACAGCAACATACTTCTGCAGCTGCTATGTTACTCTAGTCCATATCTATCTGGAGTCTGCTCTGCCATCCTGCCTCTGCCCAGATGAGCCAGGCATGGGGCATGCAAAAGGAGCTACTCAGCACCCTAATTGCCTGAAGGTTTACTCCGAGAATCTACACTTGTATCCTGGAAGGCCCTACCTGGATCCTGTTTCATAAATAGAAATGGCAGCTTGAGGAGATTGAATATTGTCCTAAGGCAATACTCATACAAGCTGAGCCTTAACCATGGAGCTGGAAGCTTTCTAGTTTTTAAACCGTAGCAGCTTTGACTGAGTTCCTTCAAACTGTGGCCCCTGCTAGCCTCCTCCAACCCCCATCTGCAATTCTAAGGTAGAAGAATAGAGCTTTATCCAGCCCAGTGTGGTTTGGCACCACTTACAGATTCTAGTGTCTTTGCTCAATGGAATTTTCTCATAAGATATGAAATACAACAACCCTGGCCAGTCTTTCACATGAGTGAGAATTAATATAACTTAGCCTATTCTCCTGAATTCTGGTTATACAGAAAGGAGAAGAGGAGAAGAGCCATTGGCTTCCTAAGACTGAAAGGGTTTAAATTATCATAAGGTAGAAAAGACCTCTGAATAGAGTCTTTGTCTAATTTATAGTCTACTTGGCTCCACCCTTCCTTGGTTATAAGTATAAAGAATCAAGCTGGTACAAAAGGGTTATAAAGAGAAGAACTCCCAGAAGAAAGCAGGCTTGACTCTAAGATTAACACCTTCCCATACCCTCCCTCTCCTCCAGGGCAGACAGCATGGGCAGGTTCCCAACCAGGCATAAATGGGGCCTGAAGAGGCTTCATAAATGTCAATAGCCCACTCTGCTCCGAAGTACCCCTGTAGCTGGAGAAGTCCCCATAGCAGAGACTCCTTTCCTTATTACAATGGCTAAGTGTCATAAGTCACTCACACAGCTGCCACAATGTTGCTGCTGTCTGGGAAACCAGTATGTGAGAGTTGACAGGAGGTATGATCTGTCCTCCAGTGCCCTATTCCCTGGATGCTTGATGGCTCTAATAAGGTTTCCTTATAGGAACAGTGTCTTCAGGCCACCACAATCCCAAGTCCCCTTAATACTGGAAACATGCTGGAACAGAGGAGGAGATACTCTTTCAGGCCAGTGGCCTAACCTTTGTCCCATGGTCTTACAGTGTATTCGGAAATATAAACATTTGGTTCCAAACAGTCTGGGATTGTAAGCCAGCTGTAAACCCATGACAGCTTAAAAAAAAAAAAAAAACCAGCATGAGGGAAAGAGCCAGAGCCGGAGGATGACATCATCACTTTTGCAGCTCTTCTACAAAATACGTATCACCTGGAACCATCAGGTGACTCAAATTCAAGAGCACCTTACCATTCACAACCTAGTTCTTCCCCCCACCCCCCGCCAAAAAAAAAAGATGCTCAATCAGATATTGTTCTATGTTCAATGGTGGAACAGCATTGCGACCAAGCACAGCTTACAAGCTGGACCAAACAAAGCATGCTAAGGAACGGCGTGAACCTTGGACACAGTCTGCGGGTGCCATGAGATCACCCTATGCTCATTTTTAGCTTTTGATGGTGCCCAGGGGCCATGGAACTGCTACCCTGAGGTAATCAGAGCTAAGAATGCTACCACAACCCTTAGTCGGGATGCATTTAAAAGTGAAAAGTAAGACATTGAGGGGCCTGGAGAGATTACTCAGGGGTTAAGAGGACGTGCTGGTGCTGTTCTTGCAAAGGACCTGGGTTCAGTTCTCAGCACCCATACTGCCGGCAACTCACAACCACTTTAACTGCAGTTCCAGGGGATCCTGAACGCTCTTCTGGCCTTCATGGACACTGCATACACATGGTGAACCCAAAAACACATGCACATAAAATAAAAACACATCTTTCCTTTCAAAGATAAAAACAGTGAATAGCAAACTTGGAATTAAGGACGAGTCTTATCTAGAACGCAGCTGAGAACGACAACAGGAAGAAAACACACAACTGAGTAATAAGGAAGGAGGACAGCTGACAACCACCACGGGGCCAGAATCCCAGAGGCTGTGGGGAAATTTGATGACTGGGAACTTTCTAGAATGTTTAGAAACCTCAAATCCTGGACTCAGGAAATGGATTGGCAGCTGAGGATGGTATGGTGTAGACAAAAGGAAACATTACATCTAACGGCAGCAGAAGACATTTCAGAGCATCAGAGGAAAAAGAAAAGTGAAGGACAACCTGATGACCAGGTTCTGGAGCTGGGCAAGGAAAGGAAGATGTGAAGTCACATGTTTCTCCCGGGGCTTGTGAGTCTGTGTGTGCACATGTAGGAAATCCTGCAAAGACAAGCAAACAGATAATCAGATGTAATTGAGAATAGGAAGCCAGGAAGACTATATAAAGTCAGCTTTGATTTTTGTGAGCAAAGAACTTTTAAATTGTTGTTTAAGTGATATCAGGGGAAAAGTCACTGTTACAGACTTATCCAAATAGGTTGGAAATCCCTACACTGAAAATTATGTATCAACATTGAGGAAAGTGTTTAAAAACCTAAAGAGAAAAGTCAGGCCTGGTGTTGCAAGCCACAGAATGGGCTACTTAGCAATACCTGGTCTTATAAAAATAAAAAACACCTGACTAGGAGCACTGTAGGAAATCCTTGTGGGAAAAGATGACATAGACCAAGCAACCCAAGGAAGGACCCCACAAATGTCCCTCATTTACTGTTCAACTCTGACAAGAAAGGCAAAGCACTTCAGTGGGGGAAGAAAAGATGCTCTGAACTGCAAGAGTAACAAAAAGTCAGTCTTCTGCCCATTCCAGGTACAACAAATTAAAGTTCAAAATTCCTTTATTCAGAGAAATAAAAACTTTTTTTTAAGACAGGACACAAAGAACACTAGACTTCACTGAAGTTCAAACTTACCAAGAAAATTGACAGGTAACACAGACCAGGAGAAAATGGTTATATTACATATAACATAATTTAAAGTGTATAAGATATTTATACTTATATCTTATGTAAATATATATCTATAATAAAGGACTTCAATAATATATTTTTTCCTTTTTCCTTTTTATTTTATGTGCATGGGTGTTTTTCCTGGATGCATGTCTGCAGACCACTTGTGAGCAGTTCCAGAAGAGACCAGAAGAGAGTGTCAGAACCCCTGGAGGTGGAGTTACAGATGGTAATGAGCTGCCATGTAGGTGCTGGGAATCAAACTGGGGTCCTCTGCAGGAGCAGCCAGTGCTCTTAAACACAGAGCCATTTCCCCAGCCTCATATCTCAGAAACATTCAAACCTGCTACAACTCAAGGGTTTAGTTTGGTGAAGGGGCTAAAGGTGCCATGTTGGGCTACAAAGGTGGCAAAAAGAGGCCCTGAAATAGCCCAGAAAGCTGAAGAGATGGTTGGAGAAGATAAGGCTCTCAGGAAGAAACAAAAGGAGAAACAGAAGAAACTTGAGGAGCTAAAAGCCAAGGCCACAGGGAATGGCCCCCTGACCACAGGTAGAATTAAGAAATCTGGCAAAAAAAAAAAAAAAAAAAAGAAGTAACCAGTTCCTCATATCTGAGGTGATGGTGACCCTCTTCCATTCCTATTTAAACATCTGGATTCCCTGCCATAACATCTTGGCCACCTAATAGCTAGAATCCAGTGTCATCCTGGAGCCTATTGTACATTGTAATAAACTTTTGTTTAAAAAAAGAATAAAATGAATAATACAATAGCAAAAGGCCCAGCTACAACTCAATAAGATGAAATATTGTAAAATTTAAAATAGCAAATGGCCCAATGGAGTAGATTTCATTTTATTATTGAGGTGAGGCAGGGATTACAGGTTTGAACTGTGGTGCCAGCTTTTACGTGGGTGCTGGGGATCTGTCCTCGGGTCTTTATGCTTGTTTGGCAAACACTTTACCGGATGTCCTAGTTGGGGTTACTGGTACTGTGATGAGGCATCATGACCAGAAGCAAGATGGAGAGTAAAGGGTTCATTTGACTTACACTTTCACATCATAGTCCACACTGAAGGAAGTCAGGGCAGCACCTCAAACAGGTGAAATATCTGGAGTTGATACAGAGGCCACCGAAGTCTGCTGCTTACTAGCTTGCTTCTTATTGCTTGTTCAGCCTGCTTTCTTGTAGAACCCAGGACCAACAGCCCAGGGTGGGCTAGGCCCTCCCTCATCAATCATTAATTAATGAAATGTTCTATAGGCTTGTCTATAGCCTGATCTTACAGAGATATTTTCTCAATTGAGGTTCAAGTTGACATAGACCTAGCCAGCATATTACTGAGTCATTCCTCTGGTCCAGAGTCTCACTACGTAGTCCTGGATCCCCTGGATCTATTTCAGGCTGGCCTCAAATTCCCAGTGATCTAACAGCCTCTGCCTTCTGAGTGCTAGGATTAAAGGTGTGTACCACAATGCCTGACTTACAGATGCACCAGGGAGCCCAGGGACAAAGAACTTCAGAGAAGAGCCTGGCGCAAACTGGTTCCTGCAGAATCTTCAGCTGCATGCACAGCAATTGCTGGAGCCCCTCCCCCACCAAGAAATGGTGAGATGTGTGATACAGGATACCTAGGGCTGCTGAGTGTCTCAAAGATTGACGATGCCTTCTACAAAGCCCAGCAACCTGAATTCAAACTGGTATGGTGTTAGGAGAGAGTCCACTCCTTTGAAGTATCTCACCAGGTAAAGCCTAATGACCTAAATTCAAACACCAGGCACCTCAGCACTCACACAGTGGAAGAAGAGAACTGACTCCAAAAGTGTTCCTCTGACCTCCACATATTAGCTTCTGCATCCATATCCTCACACATAAACACACACAACGAATAAATGTAATTTAAAACAGACAAGCAAAACCTCACCCATGCCTATCCAAGAACATGGGATACACCTGAATTCCATCACTCATAACTTGGAGGCAGGGGGATCAGTTTGAGATACATGGGTTACTCTGTCCCCATTTACTTTTCTGTTGCTCTTTGTTGGACGGGACAGCCTGTCTCTTTTTTCATCTGAAACTCTGGTCCCTCTACTGCATTCTTTGTGCCTAGTGCCCATTCTCATCTTCTCTAGAGTTTATCTCTGTTCCCTTCAGAATATGTGTTTTCCTCTGACCTGTCTTCCAGTTTATTAATTCTCTCTTCAGCTATTTCTAACATCTGGTAAGACACTCAAGGTGTTGTTAATTTGCTTTCAGATTTTTCAGTTCTATAATGTCTATTTTTTTCAGAGCTTCTACAATTTTTTTAAATTTCCAGTTTTCTATCGAAATTTAATTTTTTCTTTTACATTCTTGAATAGAGTATATGCTTAATTCTTTTAAAGACTATAAAAAACTATTTTACGTTTTTTTTATTTGCAAGGTACTGGGAAGAGTGCACAAATGTAGAAGTCAGAAGGCAACTTGTTCTCCCCTTCTACTATGTGGGTCCAGGGACTGAACTCGGTTGTTAGGCATCATGGATAAGTGTTCTTACTCACTGTTGTCAGCCCTGATAATTCTTTTCTAAAGCCCTGGGTGCCCCTATCATCTGTTCTTGCTGCTTAGAGTGAGTGGTATTCTCACTCTACTTGCATTTTTGATGCTCTTTGATGAAAGGCAGACCACTTACTTTGAAAAAATGGACTTCTGAATACTTTGAGGCCCAGCAGGATATCTTTATACAGAGATGATTCTCCAGCCAGGTACTTGGAGGTGTGGTCAATCTGAGGTCACCTTGATGCTATACCATTGGTAGATACTTTTAGGGACACTGGGAGCTATGCTGTAGCTCTGTTTCAAGGTCCTCCTTATTGGTAGGATGTGATCCACTAGACTTCCTACTTACTTTGGGAAGTTATGAGGGCACTGATCTGACAGCCTTGAAACCTGATCTTGGCCTCCTGCCTCCCAATGTAGTCAAAGTAATCCCCAGCTTCTCACTCCAAATCAGCAGACCCACAGGGATGAAGACAGAACCCATCTGGCATGCTTGTCTGGATTTCTGCCTTCTTCTTGATCTACATGATTTTACTGCCTAGTTAGGGCTCCAATTCCATTCCACAGGCTTAAGAGACATCTTATCTGGGTTTACATTTGTTCTCATTGGGACTGTTGATCCAAACAACCAGAAGTGGGAATCTTTAGAGCTTCGATGAATAAAGAGGTACTCTCAGGTGCTCGTTTCTCATTAATACGATCCCCCAAGTCTCTGCCAAAGAGTAATCCTCCTTCAAACATCTCTATCTCAGTTTACAGCCCATCACCATTTGGCTTTAATAAACTCAAGGACCAAAGTGATCATTATGTCCTCTGTTTGCATAACTTACTGCCATTCTAGACGATGGCCCTTAACAGGTCTGTATCCAAACAAGAGGAAGTGGGGCCATTCAGTCCCAACAATAAAGACACAAGACAGGTGTCCTGGACCCGGATCTGCATCTGAGTCTGCTCAGGTGGGACTCAGCACAGAGCCTAAACCAGGGTTCAGAAGAGAAGCACATGTTCAAACTGCCACTTTGATGTGGGCCCTGTGGGGCTTTCCAGTCCAGTGTGGAGTGGATGATGTTTGCCAGGGCTGAGGGGAGGGGAAAGAGAGGGCTGGGAGTGATTTGTAAGAAGAAGAATGAGACATGTCTATGCAAAACACAGCTCCTGCCTCAAATGGGACAAGAAGTAGTTTATTCTGGACCAAATCTAAGCAACCATGGCCTGAGAATAGCGATTCAGGTTACCCCAAACTCCATGGTCCAGTGTGGAATTGGTTTCATACCTTTTTCATTGTTACAGAACAGTCATAATCAAGACACACTGGTGGGAACCACAGGCAGACAAATTACACCAGACCAGAGGAACAATAGCTACAGGCCTCAAATGCTCTCTGAGGACATGTTGAGCTTTGGGGTTGGTGAAAACCAGTGGCTGCTAACCTGGTACATTCAAAGGGATGTTAGATAAGACACAGAAGTGGGCAAGGAATGGCTACTAAGGGAGTTGAACAATAGCCCAAGGTAGTTTTCTCTGGCTCTGCAACATGGCTCCTCTCCACAACCACAAGCTCACAAGCTCTAACCAGTCCATCTGGCTTTTGAATCTCCCACACAGGTGCAGCTTTTTTTTTTTCCTGTGAACTTCAGTAAGAGGCAGACCCATACCAAGGCTCTTCATTCAAATCTCTACCCCCATCTTTCTTCTCTCCACCCACACAAAAGGCACACTGGCTCCATTCATGCCTCCTTTATGTCCCTGGGCATGGTTAAAGTCACAAAGTGCGAAGTCCTGAGATCTGAGAGAGTCCTTCCAAGTGTGCTGTCAGAGTGCATTCATCCATGCAGGATACTGACAGGGCAGTGGTTCTCAAATGTCATAATGCAGTTCCTCATGTTGTTGTGACCACAACCATGCCATTATTTTCATTGCTACTTCTGTAATTTTGCTACTGTTATGAATTGCAATGTAACTATCAGTGTTTTCCAATGGTCCTAGGTGACCCCTGTGAAAGGGTCATTTAATCCCAAAGGGGTCACAACCCACAGGTGAGAACTGCTGCTTTAGTGGGAGGGCAGTTCTGTGACATGGAACAATGACATCGGCTCTCTGCCCATGCAGCCACAGGGAGATAGACTGAGGTTTATAAACCAGGGCAGTAAAGGGGGCAAGAACAGAAGAACTGGGGGTTTCTGGTAGGTGATGGGGCTGGATTCAAAAGCTGCAGCAAAGTAGAACCTGGTCAGTTCTGAGCAGTTTAGTGGCCTTGTTGCAACTCCCTCTGTCCCTGCAGATCGTTCCCATCCAGCTTCCCTCCTGGAGTCACCCACTGAGACCTTCACAAAAGCCACTGGATCTAGTTGTTAGATGACAGGTCTTAGGACACAGTTCCAAACTGGGGCCTTCAGGTGCCATACATGAACCTTGTCTCACAACAGGCTTGACTTAGAAATCACCAGGCAGATAGTAAAAATAAAAAAAGAAAGAAGGAAAGGCTGGTTAGGAGGTGGAGATGTTCCCCAGGGTGTAGAATGTTTGCCTGGTGAGTACAACACCTGGCCTGGTGACTATCAGGAAAAGGGGTCTGAGCTGGGGCTTGGTATGGACAGAGGCTTGGGGAAAAATAGGGCTTCAGAGTCAGCAGGAGTTTTCTGTTTGGGAAAGGGGACATCCAGCACTTCTTCCTGCATTCAGAGTCTGCTGTGGCAGTGCCCAGGAGAGTGAGAAGGGAGGCTGAGCATCTCGACCAGTACAGAGCTCCAGTTCCAGGCAGTGAGAGACACAGGACAACCATGCTTCCTGTAGACAAGGAGGAAGTGAGAACCCAGTAGACTCAAGAGAGTAGGCAAAGGCCACCCCATTCCCAGAGCACAGAGTCAGGTAGGTCGCTTGTAATCTCAGTGCTTCTCACCATGCCCAAGATTTATTTGTGATGCAGTTCTGAGAGCTACAGGCAATTGCCTTACCCTATGGACAATGGTTATGACACATATGTGCTAACAGCTCATGCTCTTCTGGAAGGCTCAGAATTTGCAAAGTCAGCTCGATTCTTTATATGGAGTTACCACTCTACATACATAACATACATACATACATACATACATACATACATACATACATAGCACTGGGGTGTGCAGAATAGAGCCCACAGAGCATAAAACATGTCTTCTGGTCCTCTCTGATGGGTCTGCCATGTAGTCTCAGACAGGACTTTTTAAATGCTGAGGCAGAGACTGGATGCCCTGGCTTTGTGCATCCTGGCTTCTCCAGGAACAGAGTAGGGGTCCAGGAGGCACCTGAGGTAGAAGGCATGTGAGGAGTATGCTCCCAGCAGCTTGTGTACCAGAACAAAGGGTGTCAAACACACTACCTTCTGTGGTGTTTTGGACCCAGAACCTCCTATGGAGGCAGGCTCCTGGCTTCCTTCCCAGTGCCCAAGGGAGGCTGCAGGTTTTGCACATCACCCTACTGCTCAGGGCAGGAAGGGATTCAGAAGCAGCGCTTGGATACTTGCAATCCCAAACAGGCTGTGTGTGAATGCAGGGCACCCTTTCTAAAGGTGGTCAAAAGCCAGAGCTATGGGTCTCCTTAGCTGGCCATAGTGTCCCAAATTATAACCCAGCATTTGGGAGATAGAGGCAAGAAGATCAGGAGTTTGAGGCTAGCTTCTGCTATGTAGGCTGTTTCTCCATCCATAAAGGGGAACTCCAATATCTCAAAAGCCTCTGCACCTTTCTCATCTCTTCACCCCATGTAGCCACTGACAGTGACCTGGTTCTTTAGTCTGTCTAGATAGTTCTGCCAAGTGACCTGCCCAGGGTCAGAGGAACCATGCTGCACTCTGCTGTTCCTGGGAAAAACCAGAAATGTGGGAACAGATAGGCAGATGCCAGGAACTCCATAGTGAGTCATAGTGATTGACAAGAGTTAATGACACAGTAACCTGGGTCCTGGAAAAGGAATGAACACAGCTTCCTCCACACCCTGCAAACAACTAGGCTGAGTCCTATAAGAAAGTAGTCCCTTAGAGGTTCTTCCAGGTTAGCACATTACTCATTAGGGTGTCTATCCTCAGGAGGGCTTAAACCACCTTGTGCAGATGGCTCCAACTGAGAACTTCCAAAGCACACCAGAGAGAAAAAGTCACCAGGAGCCAGAGAAATTTTTGTGTTCCTGGGACCATAGAGTCACAGAGACAGGCTCAGCACAGCCCAAGTCTCAGGCAGATGAGCTCCATGATAGATATTTGAAATGACAAGGATGCTGGAGTGTGCTACTGTCTTAGGGTTTTACTGCTGTGAACAGACACCATGACCAAGGCAACTCTTAAAAGGACAACATTTAATTGGGGCTGGCTTACAGGTTCAGAGGTTCAGTCCAGTATCATCAAGGTGAGAGCATGGCAGTGTCCAGGCAGGCATGGTGCAGGAGGAACTGAGAATTCTACATCTTCATCTGGAACCTGCTAGCAGAATACTAGCCCCCAGGTAGCTAGGATGAGAGTCTTAAAGCCCACACCCACAGTGCCACACCCACTCAAAAAGGCCACACCCACTTAAACAGGGCCACACCTTCTAATAGTGCCACTCCCTGGGCCAAGCGTATACAAACTATCACATTCCACTCCCTAGCTCCCAAAGACTTCTTCAAACATATGAGTCCATGGGGCCATACCTAAACATAGCGTAATGCAAAATACATTTAGTTCAACTTCCAAAGTCCCCATAGTCTATAGCAGTCTCAACAATGTTGGAAGTCCAAAGTTAAAGGTCTCTTCTGAGATTCATCCAACCATTTAACTGTAATCCCCAAAGCAAGACAGGAAACCAGCTGGGAAAACTCTAGACTCTGCATC
This sequence comes from Grammomys surdaster, assembly GCF_004785775.1. Classification (NCBI taxonomy): domain Eukaryota; kingdom Metazoa; phylum Chordata; class Mammalia; order Rodentia; family Muridae; genus Grammomys; species Grammomys surdaster. The sequence continues at coordinate 373,522 of NW_021620749.1, read as the reverse complement.
TCCTTGTCTGATGTCAAAGCAGTCTTCCGATCTCTAACTCCTTTTTCATCTTTGTTGACTGCAACAAACTTCTTTTCCTGGGCTGGTTCCACTCCCTGTTAGCAGCTTTCCTCAGCAGATAGCCCATGGCTCTGGCATCTCAAACATCTTGGGGTCTCCAAGGCAACTTCAATGTTACATCTTCTTGTTTCAACGTCAGGGATTCACACACAATCTGGGCTCCTCCAAAGGGCTGGTGTCACTTCTCCAGCTCTGCCTTTTTTAACATTCTAAGCTCAGGTTGATCCACTCCACTGCTACTGCTATTCTTGGAGTTCACCCTATGATACTGGCATTTACAATACATTGGAGTCTGCTGATGCAACTAGGCTTCACAAATACCTCTCATAGGCTCTCTTCATGGTGCAAAGTCTCTACTCTTTTGCATGTCCCCTTCAGTCCTGAGCCATCAACTGCACCTGAGGCTGCACCTTCACCAAGAGCCTTCCACGGCCTCTCACAGTGCCAAGCCTCAGCCTCTCTTCATGACCCCTTCATGCTTCAAAGCCAGTACCACCTGGGTGACACTTACACATTACCAAGTACAGCTGCAGCACGAAGTAATGCAAAATACATTTAGTTCAACTTCCAAAGTCCCCATAGTCTATAGCAGTCTCAACAATGTTGGAAGTCCAAAGTGCAAAGTCTCTTCTGAGATTCATCCAACCATTTAACTGTAATCCCCAAAGCAAGACAGGAAACCAGTATTGGCTATCTCTGGAACACAGCTTCTTCATGCTCACAAAAATTCCCAGATTTCACCTCAGTAATATTGTCCTCTTCTTAACCACTGCTAATTTCTTAGCTCGAGCTAAGCAGCAGCAATTGTCCCAGTAGTCCCTTCTATTTTTCACTTTAGAACCAGAGCCACATGGCTGAAGCTGCCAAGGCCCACTTATTCTATTACATTATCACCAGCTTTCTGTTTTCCAACTCCTTCACTGCCTAAGCTTGGCTGTCCTGGATCTTGCTCTGAAGGTTGACTTTGAACTATGAGGCATGGCTCTGTCTCCCAAATGCTGGGATTAACACCATGCCTGGACTTTTCTTCATCTGCTCTGTCCTAGGCTGGCCTTGAACTCAGAGAACTGCTTGCCTTTGCCTCCAGAGACTTATACTACTATGCCTGGACCTAAATGTAGCTAGGTGTGATCTTGCCCCAAGGTCACCACTCCCTTAATTCAATTTAATATCCGAGAACACAGGATTCAGGTCCATTTCACTTCCTGGTGCCCCTTTATATTTTCCTTTCTAAGCTTGCTACACTTGTTCAAAATTCTCTTCATAAGACTTAGCCAGAGAACAAAGTCTCTGCAGGGCTTTTTTTGGGACTTCCTTTGTTAATGTAATTAATACAAATCTCTTTACCTTAGCCTCAGGTAGACTCTTCAGACAAGGGTAAAAAGCAGCCACATTCTTCACCAAAATACCACAAAAACAATCTCTATACCATATACTGAAATTCTTCTCCTCCGAAACCTCTTGGGCCAGGTCTGCACAGTTCAAAAGACTCACAGGAACAAAGTCTTCCACATTCCTACCAGGATGGCTCATTAAGCTCCATTTAAAACATTCTATGGCTTTCCAAATCCAAAGCCTCAAAATCCACATTTGTCCAAACAAAAGCATGGTCAGGCCTATCACAGCAATACCCCAGTCCCTGGTACCAACTTCTGACTTAGTTAGGGTTTTACTGCTTTGAACAGACACCATGACCAAGGTAGCTCTTATAAAGACAATATTTAATTGGAGTTGGCTTACAGGTTCAGGGGTTCAGCCCATTATCATCAAGGTGGGAGCATGGCAGTGTCCAGGTAGGCATGGTACAGGAGGAGCTGAGAATTCTACATCTTCATTTGAAGGCTGCTAGCAGAATACTGGCCTCCAGGCAGCTAGGATGAGGGTCTTAAAGCCTACACCCACAGTGCCACACCTACTCCAAAAAGGCCACACCTACTCTAACAGGGCCACACCTTCTAGTAGTGCTACTCCCTGGGAAATGCATATACAAACCATCACAGTAAGGGATGCTGAAACTGCAGGAGTTGGCTGCCTGGGAGAGGCCACAGAGACAAGAGGGTCAACAGGACTGGGCCAGGACTTGCTTACCAAGAAGAAGAGGGATCTCACCTTCTCTTTTTTCTGTCTCCCCATCATTTCTCTTTCTCTCTTCTCCTTCTCTGCCCACTTCCTTCCTCTTCCTGTTTAAATGGCAACCCACACTGGAGGATCAATCAAAGAGTCAAACAACAACCACAACAAGGAAGTGAGGGCAGTTTCCTAGCTGGCCCACCTTAGCTAGTGTCCTGTGTGTACTTTCTGTGGAAATATGGTACCTGCCTATGGGTTCCTCAGCAGCAGGCATTTTGGGAATAGCTTCAACCGCACCCTCCGCCCTCCCCCTCCCCTCCCCTTCCCCGGGTGACCACGAGTTTGTGCATCTGTAACCTTGTGCTACAGGGTCTGAGGCTCACAGATTTCTCCAAGAAGAAAGGAAAGGGAAGGGAAGGAAAGGGAAGGGGAGAGAAGGGGAAGGGAGGGGAGGGAAGGGTGTTAGTATTCTGTCTAAACTCCACCTCCACAGTTACCTGGCAACACCCAGGTAGGAGTGCCCACTATAAAAGGGGCTGCTTGCCTCCTCCTCTCTCTCTTACTCTCTTGCCTCTAGCTTCTTTCTGTCCCCTCGCCTTTCCCCCCTTCTCTTCCCCCTCTCTCCACGTG
>NW_021620749.1:342114-370752 GCF_004785775.1 Grammomys surdaster | reverse complement strand
CTCTCTCTCTCTCTCTCTCTCTCTCTCTCTCTCTCTCTCTCTCTTCCCTCTACCATTCCTCCCATTTCTCTCCCCACCTTTGCCCTCTGTCCTGAACAACCCCCCTCCCCTTTGGAACCATTTGGTCTGGTGTTGTCTGTTCAAAGCTGTGCACCAAGGTCTAACAAAGGGAAGGGAAGGGAAGGGAAGGGAAGGGAAGGGAAGGGAAGGGAAGGGAAGGGAAGGGAAGGGAAGGGAAGGGAGGGGAAAGGGAAAAGGGAAGGGGAAAGGGAAAAGGGAAGGGGAAAGGGAAGGGAAAAGAAGGGAAAGGAAGGGAAAGGGGGATGGAAAAGGGAAGGGAAGGGAAAAAGGAAGGGAAGGGGAAAGATGGGAAAGGAAGGGGGAAGGGGAGGGAAAGGGGAAGGGAAAAGATGGAAAAGGAAGGGAAAGGGGAAGGGGAGGGGAAGGAGAAGGGAAGAAGGAAGGAAGGAGGGAAGGAGAAAGGGAAGAGAAGGGAAGGGTAGGAAGATGGGAAGAACGGAGATAAGGAGGAAGGGAGGGAGGGAGGGAATCCAAGAAGGAGACAGGGAGTCTGAGCCTGTGTCCAGAGCAATGAATGGTCTGCCTGGGATAATAATCCAATTCTGCAGGTACCCAATATTTCCAGACAGCCTTGACTCCTTATAAGCTATGGCATTTTACCAGAACGTTGGATCTTGGCCCCTCTTACCACAAAGAAGAAGGCCAGGCCTTGGTTTGGAAACCCAGACAATGTAGTGAGTCGTCCCTATGCATTGGCCACCCAAGTGGATGCCCAGGATGAGGAAGGTGGGTTGCTGAAGTCCAGGAAGGCTCTTCCATGGAAAGAGACATCAAGCAGGAGAAGCCATCAAATGGGAACTAGGGAGGAACAGCAGAGCAGCAGCAGTTCACCCTTAGTAAAGACTTCAGGGTCACAAAACAAGAGCAAAAAGACGCCAAAAGCTACCTATAGGCTGCCCAGCCTTCACCTACCCTCTACAAAGCACCAAGAGTAGAGCCTGGTCACTTAGAGCCAAGGGCTAGCTGTTCTGCCTGCCAAGTAGCTCCCAGTTCCCACTGGGCTTGACATCTTGGGTGCTCAGCTTTTCACAGAGGTAGATAATAGGCCCAGCTAAAGATGTTCATCTAGGAGTCCCTACAGGATATTTCTGACAAATTTGGGGGGGGGGAAGTTCTGCTTTCCTAAGACCCACACTGTTTTCTTTCTCCCATTCTGTCTTTCCCTTTGAGGCATAGAAGTAATGTCTGGATCTGCAGCAGCCATTTTATGACCATGAAGCAATATTCTAAGAAATGAAGATACAAGCTACGTATGACAAAGCAGGGAAAAAGATCAAGGGTCCCTGATGGAATTGGCTCCTCTCACAGCCTTAGGAGGTCCACTATGCAACTTGTCATTTTGTGAGTCAATTGTGTTGTATTGTTGTGACATTCAGGCTAGTCAGGATTTCTATAAGTTGCTGGTGAATGGTCACAACTGGTGGGGAAACTGGGCTTGGCTTGAAGTTCATGGAGCATTCATGGGGCAGCCTTGAGTTCTGTGGAGTGTATCAAGGAGTAGGGCAATAAGGGGTGGGTCAAGGAGCTAGGCAGCACAGGCAGAGTGGGGGGAGATTAGCTTCTGCCTCTTTAATTGGATTTCTCTGTTATCACTAGGAATCCTGGTATCACTGGGCTACTCAGCCCCACCCTAGCTGAGAGCACCTGCCATTTGTGAATGGGGAAGAGTCCTGGTGACAGCGACTTCAGCATAGGCTGCTGGTTGTGTTCTGTTCCTATGAGGGAATTGCTTTTGCTTTCCTTCCCATCTTAATTACTGTCCTGTAACTGTGACAAAGTATCTAACAGAAGAAACTTAAGAAACTTAAGCAGAGTCTGAGGCTGCTGGTCACTTTGTATCCACAGTCGGGAAGCAGAGATGAATGCTGGCAGTCCTTTGCTGTACTCCCTTTCCCTAAGTCTGAGAGATCAGCCCATGGCATGGTGCTGCCACATTTAGAGTGTGTCTTCCCACCTTAGTTAACCTAACGGAGACAATCTCTCACAGGCATGCCCAGAGGTTTATGTCCTAGGTGGTTCTAGATCCTGTCATGTTGACAGTCAATATCAACTATCTCATTTCCTGTTTCACAGGAAGCACAAGGGTACACCCAGCTTCAGCCAGGTCACCTTTAACCGACTAGTTCACAACTAGACATGTCATTCTTGCTATATGAGGCAAACTCGATAGAACCCTTGCGTGGGAACCATGCCCAGCTCACCCAGAGCTCTCATCTGGGCAATTGCTGCAGTTGTGGAGTAGTCGAAGCCAGGCACTCTCCTGTACTACTTACGGAAACCCACCAGCACTGGGGGTCTAGATGAAGTCTACTGAGATCACACATCCACCATCTATCTGAACTCCCAGCAAAGAGCCAATCAGCAAAGAAGCTCTGATATGTCCCCCAAAGACATGCTGGCAGAATTACCAAATGACACCATCTAGCAAATCTGCTCACTGTGCGGTGCTGGGAATGGAAGCAGCTGATATTCAGCAGACTGGCTTCATGGCTACAGGAGGGTTTTGTTTCTTTCTTTCTTGTGTTCCCATGCACACGATAGGCAGGTACTCCAGCACTGGGCTATGTGACCAGGCAGAACCCAGGGATAGCCACTTGTAATGCACTGCAGAGCCCTCTCCAGGGCACAACGGCAAATGAAGGACAGGCTAGAGGCTGGGGTGTGAGAACGCCTAGTGATCTATGTTTGATTCCTTCACAAAGTTGTCCTCTGATGTCCACACATTTTACACACACACACACACATACACACACAAATAATATAAGTAAGTAAAAAGTCAAAACCATGGCGAGGTAAACACATCAGCCCTGGGAGATACAGGTGGTGTGGGGTCTGGGCAGGAGCCAGCTCTCTGTGTGTGAGACTCAGAAGGGTAACTGCAAACAACTCTCAGGACTCAGACTGCCCTGGGCAAAGTGACCACAGCTGGCAGGTTCTGTGCCAGCCAGTCAGAACTGCTTTGTATGTGAGCAAGAGGGGATTATGAAATTCTCGGGAACTTTGGAAGCTAGTTGTTAAAGGATTGATGATGTCCTACCGAAGCTCTATTACCTTCCAGGTCCTGTAAGAGTGACTGCCACCACTCATATGGGGACAAATGGGCTTTACTTAGTAACCTAAGACTCGTTTCCTTCCTACTTTCTCTTTCTGCTTTGTCCTTGTTTGTTGCTCAAATTCTTTCCCCCACCCTTTTTTTTTAAAGACAAGGTCTCATGTAGCCCAAGTTGGCCTTAAACTGGCCATGTAGCCAAGGATGACTTTGAGTTTCTGATCCCCCTGCCTCCAACTCCTGCGTGCTCGGACTGGAAGCTCGCACCACTATGCCTGGTTTATGTATGCAGCTGGGCGTTATGCATGCCAGACAAGCACTCTACCAGCTGAGCTGCATCCCCAGCCCTGGCTCAAGTTCTTCAGTTACAAAGTAACATCCAGGTAAACCTATTTTCCACAAACACAAGAGTGTTTCCCATTTCCGAGGACACTTGCAACTCACCCTGGAAGAAGGCAGAAACTATGCCACTCTGACAACCTAAAAGATGTAGATACAGCCTCTGCTGCACCCTGTTTTAATTCTCTAGTCTGACTTCTACAAGAACCAGATGGAACCTAAAGGATTCCACCAAGCCAACCAAGGAGACCCAACTCTACTGCAGGAGACAACATACTAGATCAGGCACTTGGGAGACAGCAGGCCAACTGTCCTTAAGTGTGTCCTGTTAGCACCTTCAGAGAAGAGGGTTATCAAGTGCTCACATTCAGAAAAGTGTCAGAGGGAGACACAGATGGTGTTATAAGCACAGATCTGAGTCCTGAGCATAGGATACCTCTGGACCACATCATGCCCATCCTAGGGACCTTCTCAAGGTCAGGAATATAGCAAGCTGTCAGATAAGCAAGTTCTGACCCAAAGCCTTCCCATCAGACTAGCACCTCTGTCACCAAAGCATGGCAAAGGAGATAAAGCTTTGCTCCGTAGGCTGAAGGATGCTACAAGCTTGAAGCCATAAATTGAAGGTGTTCCGTGAACCTGAGATCTCTGAAGCCATACCAGGGCAGAGGGCAGAGCACACAGTGGTTTGTTTACATGTGTGGCTAATGGCTTGTTCAGGAGTCCAGGGTTTGGGAGAAGAAGGATGGGGGCATTCAGAGCTTGCCAGCCAGAAGTACCACACTGCCTGCTGGGCAGTATCATTCCTCAGAACTGAGGCTGCACTGAGCCAGTACCTAGGTCTCATCTTGTACAGAAAACTAAGCAAGAGGAATGTCCAACACAATACAAACAGCAAATCCAGCATGTGAGAAGCTCCACAGGACAATGGCTACTTTTCTGCGATAAATAAGGGATGTTCAAGGAGAAGTTTGTTAAACTGAAAGGGACTTGTGGATGATAGATGCCTGTACTTCCAGCACTTGGGAGGTAGTGAAGGAGGATTCGGAATTCAAGGTTTTTCACTATATAACAAGTTGGAAGCCAAACTGGGCTGTACGGGACACTGTCTCAAAAAAGAAAAATCAAAATAATAAGCAACATTTTGTTAAAACAGAACCTCATGCAACCTAGGCTGGCTTTGAATTTTCTATGTATAACCCCAAGAACAGAACCTCCTTCCTCCACCTTTCTAAGTCCTGGGAGTACAGGTGTGAATCATGACACCCAGTTTTAAGTAGTGCTAAGCATCTAACCTAGGACTTTGCACATGCTAGTCAAACATTCTACCAACTAAGCTACACCCCCAGACTCCAAACAAAATTATAAGGGTGTGTCACTCACGTGCTTTTCGTGAAGAGTGCTGAAGCTGGTACTTGACGTCATCTTTCAGATCCTATCAGAATTCATCAAGCATGAACTAGGCAACTACTGAGCCCAGGTTAGTTTCACTGTGACTGTTTCAAGTGTGTACAAATGCTGGCAGTCTACATGGCTCCTGAGCAGTATCCACAGATGTCTAGCTGTGCCCTCCACCCAGCCTTGAGCAGGTCAGAAAGACCTTGCTTACCACAATAGACCTAATAATAGGACCTAGGTGGAGTTACCCACCTTGGCTGCACATACAACCTCCTACAGGAACTTAGAAGAGTAGACCACCCACTGAGCTTGCCTTGAGACATAATCTGACTGAAACAAGAATGGGTTCAATGGGGCTTTCCCTTTAAATAGAAGAGCTGAATATTAAACTTCGAGCCTTGATCAGAAAACTTTGTCTTGGCTTCATGCTTCTCTTGCCTCTCCATCTCCCTTATTCATTTCCAGCCCCCCTTTCAGGTGAACCCAGTTCGTCCGTGGCTGCAGGCAGCTACATCTAGCTACACAGAATATGGAACCCCATGCTCCTATTCGGTCAATCCACCCATCTCAGGAAAGACTTGCTTTCTTCCCCTGCCCACACACAAGCTCTGCCTTAATAGTTTAAATAATGATGTGTGTGTGTGTGTGTGTGTGTGTGTGTGTGTGTTTATGAGTTGCTTCGTTTGGGAGCTGGGAGTCTAATGCAGGTCCTCTGGAAGAGACATACACATTCTTTTTTTTTTTTTTTTTTTTTCGAGACAGGGTTTCTCTTTATAGCCCAGGCTGTCCTGGAACTCACTCTGTAGACCAGGCTGGCCTCGAACTCAGAAATCCACCTGCCTCTGCCTCCCAAGTGCTGGGATTAAAGGCATGCGCCACCACCGCCCGGCAGCCATACACATTCTTAACCACAGAGTCATTTCTCCAGCCCTGCCTGCCTTGCTGATTTTTAATGCCTGCGTGGCATTTCACTGTGTATATATGACAGAATAATATTATTCATCTTTTCAAAACTGTCATTACCTTTATTTTTTGTGTGTGCCCATGCCAAATCTGAAGATCAAACTCTGGCTACCAGGCTCACACAGGAGCACACTTACTTGCTAAAACCTCTTGCAGGTTCCCATTTTCCTATCAACAATATTCATGTTTTTAATAGTTTTTTTTTGTTTCTTTAGTTACAGACCATATAAGCACCCTTGTTGTGCAGCTCATATTTCTGTTGGGCTGTTTCCTACGAGAAGGTGCCTACTCTTTTAAACAAAAGAAAACAAAGACTCTAACAAGATTTAAGTGCCCACCGTGACATGGTCAGTAAACAGCAGGACTGACGTTCAAACAAGGCTTGTGTAACAGAACCCTGACTGTATTTTCCATGTCCTTTCCTGCCACCTGCTCTGAATCTCTTAAACCGTGCAAGATGCTGGCCTCTGTGCCTTGGAAGGAGCATCTAAACTTGAATGCAAACACTTGAAAGCTACTGTCACTGAGGCTGGGAGCATAGAATTGAACAGTCACCTATCATAATGAGGTGAAGACTGAATGAAAAGCCAATAGACAGGACAGGATTTCTCTCAGGGGACAGTGCTAGGTAACAGACACTGAGCCACACCTAGGGTAGTCACTGTCAAGCACACTGAACTGAGGACTAGGGAGAAGAAAGAACAAAGAAATCACTTGAGTGGGTGGTCCCAAGAGAGGCTCCCCTGTCCTGTCTCCTTCCCAGGGGCCACTGCACTGACCTCAAATGGAGGCTTCTTTCTGGAATCTCTCCTGACCCATTTTGTCCATCTCGGGTGAAGGAGTCATTACCTAGCAACAGGAGGAGGGCAGTGACGTGCTTGGACCGTTTCTATCCTGCCAGGTGATACTTAATGCTGGTTGATAATTAGCACAAAGACAGTTGAAGGCAGCCACCTTAAAGAAAAACAGACTCACTGGGGACAGAAGGGACTGGCTGTTACTGGATTTTTCCATCCCCAGGAAGGGCCTTTCCTGAACAGCAGGATTTCTTGGTCAAGGGGACAATAGGTGTTAAGAACCTGCTTTGAAATCTGAGCAGTTCTTCTAGGTTGTAAAGTGTATTGACTGAACACTGCCCCCCAGCCCAGCACACAGCCTTAATGCTTTGTAAGGAGAGTAAGCTGCCTCTGAAACGCCTAGGTATGTGGTGTGTGCTCGGTGCCCTTTTCTATAGAATTGGTTAATGGTTTATAATGTGACTAAGAGTTGCTGTTGACACAGGAGCAGAGACTTTTCAAAGGGCAGGCTTCTACCACTGGTAAAGACTCTCAGATAAGCTCAACTGGACCTAGCACTCAAATGTCTCAGTGAGCCTCTCTCCTCCTAACGCCAACCAGTCAAAAAGAGCAAAGCAAAAAATAAAAAATAAAATAAATAAAAACATTATCACACAAAGAAATGTCAGTGTCTTTAATTCCAGAGAAGAAAGAGTGACAGAGAAAAAGGCAATCACACACACACACACACACACACACACACACACAAGCTCTTACATGTGAAAACACATACACATAATTAAAAATAAATTTTTTATTTTTATTTTTCAAGACAGAGTTTCTCTATGTAGCTCTGTCTGTCCTGGAACTTGTTCTGTAGACCATGCTAGCCTGAAACTCATATATCAGCCTTCCTCTGCCTCAGTGTTCATACACTAAGTCACGTGGTGTGTTGAAGTCACACCCCACACATGTGCCTATGGCCTCATTTGGAGAAACAACATTTGTAGATATAGTCAAGGGAGGAAAGGCCAGGCTGGGAAGTATAGGAGCTAATACACTATGACTTGTGTCCCTAAAAATAAAGCATTAGGACTGGGACACATCAAGAGAAGACCACACAGAAGAAGAGGTTAGCACCAGAATGTACAGCAGTAAGTCAAGAACACCAAAGCTTTCAAAACCTACATGGAGACAGGAAAAAGCAGAGATGGATGTTGTTGTTGCTGCTGCTGCTGCGAGCCTCACATACTGGCAGACACACATGGTAGAAGCAAGCTTAATTCACAGCTCTGGAGGTTGGACACTGGAGATCCAGAGCAGGCACGTGATGAAGGCCTTTGTGGAGCACCATAACATGGAAGAGGGCAAGCGAGTAGCACAGACAGAAAGAAACTCAGCTGGACTCAACTTGTGTACCTGGAATCCACTCCCATGATAACCCACTCCTGTGATTACCAACCCACTCCTGTGAAAGCTAACCTATTCCCACTATAACCAACCCATCCTCATGATAGCCAGCCTACTTCTGCGATAACTAAATCCATTCCCTTGATTACCAACCTTCTCCCACGATAACTACCTCACTCCCTGTATAACTAAACTATTTCCATGATGATTGACCCACTCCCATTATAACCAACCCACCTCCATGATTACCAATCCATTCCTATGATAATTATCACAGCCCCATGATGGTGCCATTAATCCATGAAATCTCTTTAAATCGTCACTTTTAGTACTTTTGTGGTGCTCATTAAGCTTCTCCCAGTGTCAAGGAGTGGGGACATTCATACTCTAGAAGGACTCTCTTCCATGGGTCTCACTGGAAGAGCAGCCCTGGTACGCTGGATTTCACACTCTGGCCTCAAAAGCTGCAAGCAAACATTTCTGTTATCTTAAATCCTGCTGTGGTTAGGCTCTGGACTGTGCTTCACAGGTCTGTGCTGAGGGTTAGGCTTCACCTTGGAGCAGTCAGGAGGTGGTAGAACCTTCAGGAGGTGGGGCCTAGAGTGAGGGATTACATCACTCAAGGTGACCTCCAGGGAATTGTGGAACTCCACCCTTTCATTTTGTAGTCTGGCCATGAGGTAAGCACTTCCCTACCACATGCCTCCTCCAGGAGGACATGCCTCCTCAGCTCAGGCCCAAAGAATGAGGACCCAGGGACCGTGAACTGAAACTTGAAGATCTTGAGCCCTAATAAGCCTTTCTTCTTTGTAAGTTGACTTCAGCTGGTATTTGTTGTAGTAACAGACTAACACGGGCTGTCTAGTCTGTGGTCATTGTCACAGCAGCCAGAGGAAACTCACATACACTCTCCTGTCCTGCTGGTTCTCTGTGTTGATGTCCTTCTGTGAGCTGGACCTGGCAAAGGCAGCAAGCATCAGGAAAGAGGGAAAGGTCACCTCTCCCATCTCCCATCTTGTGGAACTCCCCCTGTAGCCTTCTCCTGTTTATACTTCCAAGAAGAACAGCAGAGGAAGAGAGGACTGGGTGGGGATAACTCCAGCCAGAAGACAATAGGGAGCTGAAGCCAGCAATATAAAATCCATCAAGGGGACTTGCAGAGAACTGGCCCAGGTGGCTGGGATACCCTGAAGAGCCTAGCTTATCTGCAGGGATCTTAGACTCACAGAATGTAGGTAACTGATGTTTAGAGCCACGTGACTGGGGTAATCTGTTACACAGCTATAGCTAACACATACAGAGCCTATCATAGGCCCTCTGGATCTCTATGCTGGCAGATTTATACATTTTTGCCACAGAAGTGCATTTCCTGAACATAGATGTGAGCTAGCTATTTTCGGTCATGGGTGGGTGGAAGCAAAACATATGTAGCCTCTGAAGCAAAGGCAGGATCTCGTCCTCTTCAGAGGCACGTGTTCCGCTGAGTCATAGTTCCCCGGGGTACAGGGCCCCTGGTGCCTACTGTGTGACCTGAAAACCACACGAATCTGGGGATCAAGGTGAGCTGGACACATGAGCAAAGCTGGGCATTTGTCCCTGAAACATCGAATTGGGCATGTCTGCAAAGAGCTACATCTCAGAGATGTCTTATTCACTCAAAGAGCTCTCCATAGGACCATTCCAATCTCACCTGAAGAGCTAGGTCCCATGGGACCTCCCCACACTAAGCACTTAGACAGCTAGGTTCTATGAGATTTCCTCACACTCAGTGCCTAAATACCTGTGGCCCGTGGGACTTCCCCACACTCAGCACCTAGAGAGTTAGATCCAGGCACAGAGTCTCAAGAGTTCCTCAATGTATGGACCATATCCCTCTGGATGGCTAGTGCCTGGAGCCTACAGTGGCCAGTTTCTATGAATCTCACTCCAGTTAACTGAGCCAGGTTGCACTGTTTCTGTATGGCTTGTCTCCTTGCTCCATCCATACAAAGACAGCTACATAGGACATGTTCCATCTGACATCATAGACAGGATCTTCAGCAAGAAGAAGAGCTGAGTAAAGACGGAGCTGTTGTCTCCCTGCATGGGTGAGCCAGCGTATGAAAGCTTGGTGCTGGCAGCTAGGTTGTAGGTTTGGCATTTCATCTTGTCCAGCTGGTTTGAGACCAAGCAAGCCTCTGAGGCATGGCTTATTGTAGCTATCTGAATATCTAACAAATAAACAAGGAAGATAAGCATAAGGAGTGGTTCCTGGTTTATACCTCACCTCTGTCTTAGTCATTTACTGGGCATCTCTGGACCCGAGCAGAGTGCTGACCACTATAGCAAACAGGCTTACCTGCAGCAGTATGTCATTGGAGCAAGCACTACCTGAAGCAAGTCACACACACAGCATCTGTGGTCTCTGGTCCTGTGCTGCCTCCTCAAGGTTTAAAATGTCTTCAAAGACTTCTATCTCATCCTTGAAGGCCATGGAATGTGGAGATGTGTTACACATTTGCTTTAAAATAGAAAGAACCCTGTGGCCCATGAAATGATTCCATGTAAGAAGGCTTATCTTAGTTAGGGTTACTATTGCTGTGACAAAACACCATGACCAACAGCCCCCAAGCCAGTTAGTTCTGGCACTGATAGTGGTTTGGTGGAGATGTGAACATCTGCCGTTTCCTAAAGCAGCCCACTGGGGTCCCAGTTCCTGGCACGGAACTTTCAGACCTTACCTGGCGACTGAAGTGGCAGAGGAGGTGAAAACCTGGCCCAGCACTCACAACAGAGGACCTGCTAAAAGAAGCAGCTGTCTCTAAAAGGAGAGATTGCAAGTGGGATGAGCTTCCTTCCCTTGCACTCTGGGAAAGTTGGTGTAAATGTATATATACTTTTGTCAAAGCCCAGGACCCATAAAGTCTTCCTACAGGATATGGGCAACGCAGTGGTGGCTTCAGTAGACCACATTTCCCAGTCAACGAATCTTCAAGGTACACATAGCACAGTTAGGTGGGGTTTGAAAGCTATCAAAATATTCATATTTTGCCCGTAAGAAGTATATGGGCAGTGCTACAGAATTGCTTCTATTGGAGCTCTGGTCCCTTGTAAAGAAAATTGTAATATCCTTATTTCTCAAGAGTCTAGACTTTATCACTACCTCTGTCACTAGAAATATTTGCTACATGAAGAAAGGATAATTTTGTTAGTCAGAAATTTAAAATAATAACCCATAAATCTGATTTCTTCTGTAATGTGACTGCCCATTTACTCTCCTGAATTATAAATGTGGCATCTACCAAATCATAGGACAGATGAAAATATTAGGTACGAGAGTCACAATAATTTAGATATTAAAACCCATTTCCCTAACATTACAATTTAGACACGCCTCTATGTGAGGTTATGATTATAGAATTGAACTGGCCAGTGAAAACTAGAGTTAAAATAAATTATTTTGACCAGTAAAAAACCAGGACATTTCTTTGAGTATAGACACAGCAAGAAAAACACATAGTCAGTCTGTTTAAGGATTTAATGGTGCACAGGCACACTTGGGGGCTTGGTTAGATAGCTGCTTTTCTCATCTGTTACTCTTGTTATGTGCGCACACACACACTTGTGTGTTTGTGTGTGTGCATGTGTATATGCCATGGGACATATGTGGAGGTGGGTAGACACCCTTGGGTATCAGTCTTTGCCTTCCATCTTTTCTGAGGTAGTAGCCCCTTGTTACTGACCACCTTGTGTACCAGGATAGCTTATTTGTGAGCTTCTGGAGGTTCTGTCTCCACCTCTCATTTTGCTGTAGGAGTATTAAGATCATAGACATGTGCCACTCTGTCCAACTTTTTGGGGTTCTGGGTATTTGAACTTGGGTTCTAATTTTTGCACAAAAGAAGGTATCAGATTCTTTGAATCTGGTTATAGGTGGTTGAGGCTCCTAAAATGGGTTCTGGGAACTAAACTCTGAAAGAGCAGCAGCACTGTTAACCACTCAGCCATCTCTCTAGCCCATTCCTTAATGGTGTTAGTGGGTATTTCTCTTCCCTAGAGACTGCACTATTGACTACCCTAGGGACAGGGAAATGTCTAGCTTCTGTATACATAAAATGTGTTCTGTCAACATGCAGGACTGAAGTCCTCTGACAAAGCTTCAACTGTCTTAAAGGGCCTGGTGACTGATTGTGGAAAGTTTGAATGTTGTAGACAAAGAATCAAAACTATCTTGGGCTTCTCTGGTCCCCGTCATAGGCACTTATCACCTCTGTGTCTGATCGTTTGACTGTCAGTTAAACCTTTGGGAGATATTAAGAATATCATCAGACAGGATCTGAGATCCACAGCAGAGATTTTCCTCCTTTCTTTAGCCCATTACCTGATGTCCTCGCTAATGTGTGTGGTGACTATGTTGACTCATGACTATCTTTTGTTCTGGACAATAAAAGTTCATTTAGCTATGTCATTCAGGGCCTGAACCCATGCTTCCTGGCTCTGGTCATCACATATGGCTCCTGTTCCCTTGGATCAAGGGCTCTTTTGTTTCAACAGACTCCATTCAGAAGAACCTGAGACAGGTTGTTTGTTTGGAGATTGTATCACTTTCTGCATAGTCTTGGCTAGCCTCAAATTTGTAATCCTCCTGCCTCCACCCCCTGAGTGCTGTGATCCTAATGCAAGCCACAATAGGCAGAAGTCCTGGAGAGACAAAATTAGAGGGAGAGAGACTCAGTTCCTTTAAGGTCTCAGCAGTGAGGCTGAGGCAGGAACCCCTACAAGGACCTTTCTAACTCTAGCCTGAGCCTTGCTATATCTAGTCCAATCTCCCTCCAAGCACCCACTCCAGGCTGTGGATTCAAATATGGCCTCTTCTCGAACACCTCCCATGCAGAATCTGGCAAAGTGGCTCAGGCCTTTCAATTCCACAGCTTCCACCTTCCTTAAGCTACCTAATCAGATAGCTTAAGCCATCTTTCTCCTTCCTCTCTTCCTACCATGGGTCTGATGCCTAAAAGGAGAGTTCTAGAATCTTTTGGTGGTGATGCAATGACATGCTAGTTTCATACTCAGAAGTATTGACAGCAACATTCATCTACTGAACCCAGAAGGGGACATTGTGCCACTGTCCAGGCACTGATTGGGGTGACCCTAGTCTACCCTGTGCCTTGGGGACTGGGGTGCTCCCCAGGAGTACAAGGCAAATTGTGTCTTAGCTCAGAGAGGCTGAATAACTGTTTAGGCAGGTGACAAGTAGCTGCAAAGACCTGGAAAGGATCCCAAAGGTGATGCTACTAAAGTTACAAATGAGGAGTGAAGCCAAGCCAAGAACAACATAAAGTGCTTCTTCCTGAGAACCAGACAGTGTCACTTAACCCTCTACAGTCCTTGAGAAGGGTGTCAAATGACCCCTTCTGACAGGTAAGGCCGCAGTGCTATTACAAGGTCCACAGCTGAGAGTTGAGTTGGGCTCATGACTCCTGAAGAGACTTACCACACCCCACCCCACCCCGGTGTACCCAGCTCAGTCCCTCCCCAGTGTGGAATGGTGGCCCCAGGCCAGACAGTAGCTGGCTCCTTGGTGAACTAGCAGTGCTGAGCCAGAGCCAGCAGCCCTGGTCCCACAAGTGTACGTGTAGAAAGACCCGGAGTTTCTTGCTGTCTCAGGTTAAGAAGACAGAGACTGAGGTTTCACAGCTGTCTTCCTGAGAAGCCCAAGGGTGAGTTCTCAGGAATGGCTTACCTTTCCCTGAGGAAACTTTCTTGATTTAGTAAATGGCTACACAGGTGCAGAGGGGTAGGTACCGCTCTTGTCCTACTGTTTGGGCTTATGTTCAAGTCCTAACCCCTGTGCCTGTGGAGATGACCTCATTTGGAAAACAGGAAGGAGTCAGTTGATATTTGATGAGGTCAGGCTGAGGTGAGGCAGGTCCTGAGAGACGGAAAGCATGGAGGAGACTACGTGCAGAGACTAGGATGATATTGCTCCAAGCCAAGGACACCAACAAGAAATATAAAGGTAGGAAAAGGACAGGAGCCAAACCCGCCTTGGTCTCAGGCTTCCCACCTCTACAACTGTAAGAAAACACAGCTCTGTGGTGGAAGGTGCCATGTATGCAGCCTTTATTTGGCTAGTGCTGGCATTTCAGGGCCCTGCAGGAGCAGAGAAAAGAAGGGAACTGAACTTAAAATGAACTCGATGGTATAATCTGCCAGGGCTGGCATCAAGGAGGTAGAGGTTGGAAGCAGAGGCCGTATTCAGTCACCTAGAAGGAACTTGCAGCTTCTGGCCTGCCCAGGCCTCACTCCTGAACTCTGTGTCTACTGAACATTTCCTGTTTGGGTTCATATAGCACCTCACATTGCATAGCAGGAACTAAACCCTGCCCCCTGTGGTTGCTCCTTGCCCTCTTCTTGCTGCAAGTGACCATAAGGCCCTTGGAGCAGACCTGGCACCTGCCCAGCTAAGGTTCCATTCCCAGGTCATGTCCATGGCTAGATAGAACGGAGTCTTGCTGGTTCTCAAATGCTGCCTCCTTCATCTCCACAGTCCAATAAAGTAGGCCTTCTTTGTCGTCACTTGAGGCTGTTAACCAGCTTTCCATATGCTCTCACAGTGACAGTGGGGAAAGTTCACATTTATCTAGTAGCTCAACTCCACTTTGGTTCCCTCTGTTCCCCAGGGAAATCCACAGTGAGTGTCCATTCTGGCCATACTCTTCCTGATGCTCCCTGGGGTACTTGTCCAGCCAGGATGTATCTAGCCAGCAAACCTTATGTACTCTCTCCCTCTGACCTACATTCTGTCCTCTGTCACTGTGACCTGCTTCAAGAAGCATCCTGAAGCCTATGGAGAATGGGAGGTACCCTTCTGCAGGCATTTCCACACAGTGCTCATGGGTTGTCCTTGTATGTATTGTCTGTCATTGAACTTGTGTTCCCTGCAGGCAAGGACAGCAGCTGTGCTTATCCAAGCTTATAGGTAGTGCTGGGGTGGCCCTGGAATGGGCACCAAGAAAGCCAGTAAACAGAGGGATCAGGAAAGACAGGACTTGGCAGGGTGAGGACTTCTTGTATCCAGTCACTGATTTCTTCCCCTGATGGTACTCAGTTCTTTGTGTCAGACACTGAAGCAGACTGAGTAGGTCACCTGCTCACCTGCACGCTGAAGATGCCTCCATCTGCAGAAGGAGAGTTTTGATGGAAGGGACTGGAGGGGACCTTGGCTTTTCATGGCAGAGTGCAGCTGAGCAGCACCTTGTGGTGCTGGCCTGTCATTTCAGCTACTTAAGAGCCTGAGGCAGAAGTGCTGGTTCAGATTCTGGTAACTACAGGGCCAACTGAAGGCTGGACCTGGCAATTTTGTGAGATGCTATCTCACAAATAGAAAGTAAAGGGAGGACTAGGGGTGTGGATCAGTGGTAGAGTAGTTGTCCCTCATGCCAACTGCAGAGCAGAAATGAGAAGCTGACACCTTCTGGCCAGCAAGGAGCATGCACATATCTCCTCTCCTGGGGTTATGGCTTGAGTAAGGACAAGCTTCCATTAGTCATAGGGCAGGACTAAAGGCTTCTCAGAGCATCGAGTAACTTCTGGTAGTGCTTTGAGGAGAGGGGTTTGTGGCCATTTTTTTTGAGACCATCATAGATGGTGGGAGGGATACAAGGTGATTCAAATCCCATCTGTTTCCTAAAGAGGCTGGATGCTCTTTAGGAGGTGAACAGAAGTTATAGGTCTGGAGTGCTCCTTGAGGGAGGATCAGCCTGAGTCGTGGAATTATAGCTGGCAAAAAAAGACAAGGGTATACCAGAAAACCGAGTGGCTCATGATTAGGAGGGATCCACAGCAAATCACACAGTGACAATGTGCTGACTCTCAGTCCTTGAAGAGAGTCCTAAATATGGCCCTGCTGGTCAGAACCAGCCTGTGGTGAAAGGAACTACTCACATCTCTTGTGCTGTAAAGGATTTTAGTTGGGACTTCTGGAAACTTCTCTGAAGTCCAACAATCAACTCTGGATAAACCCCCTTTAGCTGTACTTCCTTTTATTTCTTTTTAAAATTATTATTTTCTTTGCATAATTTATTTTTTATTCACATTACATCCCAGTCACAGCCTCCCTCCCTACTTTCTTCCTAGTCCTGCCTTACAAATCCCTCCCCCTATTACCTCCTCCCCTTCCCTCAGAGAAGGGAAGCCTCCCTTGGGCACCTCCCCACCCTGAGACATCTAGTCCCAGAAGGACTAAGCACCTCCTCTCCCACTGAGGCCTAACCAGGCAGTCCAGGTAGGAGAAGGGAATCCAATAGCAGGCAACAGAGTTAGAGACAGTCATGCTCCAATTGTTAAGGGACCCACATGGAAACCAAGAGATGCACTTGAAACCAAATAATGCAGACCTAGAAAGACGCGTATGGTATACTCACTTTTATAATTGAACATTAACCATAAAGTACAGAATAAACATCCACAGACCCAAAGAAACTGAGTAATAAGCCTGAGGGATGATGTGTGAGTCTCACTCAGTGTTGGGAGCCGACTCTTAGCCGAAAGTGGCTATCATCTTTACAGCCATCTCGAGCCATATACCCTGACAAGAGACTTGTTTCAACAGCCTGCAATAGCTGAGCGCACTCTGATAAACATCTTGTTACACTGTTTAGTGCCCCCAGCTGCCAGGTGCTCCTGGTATCCATGGCTACAAGGCACGTGAAGTAGTGGCTTCAGTTGAGATTGTCCACGAGGGCAAGTCACGTGGTAAAGGGTATAAATACCCGGATTTCCTTTCTATTGGAGAGATAGGAAGTAGAAGTAGAGCAGTAGGGGAGTAGAGGAGTAGGGGAGTCGAGGAGGTAGAGGTAGAAAGTAGGAGGTAGTAGGAAGTAGGAAGTAGAGGAAGGAGAGAAAAAGTGAGAGGTGTCAGGAGACTGAAGGAGTGAGAATATAGTAAGAAGAGAGGAAAATAAAGAAGACTTGAAGAGACTCCACCGGACTCTGGCTTGTATCTATCTTTTGCGTCTCTCGCCCCTTTTTTCCCCTTCCTCCGTCCCCATTCTCTCTTGCTAGACCCTGACCTGCCGACCGGAGCAGCAGAACCGGCCGGCCTTTACAAAGTAGCAGAACCCGACGGCCGTTAAAAAAGAAACGGCAGTTACAAAGTGGCGCCCAGACGTGCGGCAGCAAGAACCAGAGACCCAGTGAGGGACGTTACTGGAAGGAGGATTGACTGAAAATTCAGAGGTGAAACAGAGGTGATTGCCACAGAAAACTGCCGTGTGGAGACCAGTAAGTCATAGTAATAATGGGGCAAGAAATAAGTCAGCCTGAACTCAACTCTCTGGTTTTGTTCTGTTGCTTGCTGTTTACGTGTATCAATTGTCTGCTTTTGTTTCGCTGTTTAAATGTTGCCTTTCATGCCCAAAAGAAAAAGAAACACATAGAATCCAAAATAGGACCAAAGGTTGAAGTAATCAATTTGTCAGAGCCAGATTGTGCTGACCTAGAGGAAGAGGCAGCCAAATATTTTGATCCTGAATGGCCTTCTTCCCGAAGGCCCCCTCCCTGTGCTCCTCCACCTCCAGATGCTCCTGTTATGGAGATGGTGGTTGAAGATCACAGAAAGGAGTTGCAGGACAAAATTTCTTTTCTTAAACAACAAATTTCTCTCCTTAAACAACAAATAGAGTTAGAGGAAGAGTATCAGGACTTAATTAATCAGATACAAAAACTAAAGACAGGGAAGAGGTCTCGAGCAGGCAAGGAAAATTCCTCAGGTCCTCGAGTTCCTCAACCTGGAGTCCAAAGGCAGCCCCTGTCCTCTGGTTTCAGTTCAGCCACAGATCAGCCAGAGGAGGGAGAGGTTAAGGTTTTCCCTGTATCAGAGACTAGAGATGCTCAAGGAGTTGCGTGGAGACATCACACAGGGTTTAACTTTCAAATTATTAAAGAATTAAAAAATTCAGTGTCACAATATGGTGCCACTGCTCCCTTTACTCTTGCAATCTTAGAATCTGTTGCAGAGGAGTGGCTGACTCCTGGTGATTGGGATACTCTAGTGAGAGCAGTTCTTAGTGGTGGTGACCATCTTATTTGGAAATCAGAGTATCATGAGAATTGTAAAGAGACAGCTAGGAGAAACATTCAGGCAGGTAATGGTTGGTCCTTTGATGCCTTAGTAGGAGAAGGGCAATTTGCTTCTAGTGATAACCAGATGCAATATGACCCAGGCTTATTCGCTCAAATTCAAAATGCGGCCATGAAGGCCTGGCGCAAACTCCCGGTAAAGGGAGACCCTGGTGCATCTTTGACCTCAGTCAGACAAGGACCTGATGAACGATTTTCTGATTTTGTTCATCGATTAATGACAACAGCAGGGAGGATTTTTGGTAATGTAGAGGCAGGTATAGATTATGTGAAACAACTTGCATATGAAAATGCCAATTCTGCCTGCCAAGCAGCCATTAGACCCTATAGGAAAAAGACAGATCTTACTGGGTATATCAGACTCTGTTCTGATATAGGGCCCTCCTACCAACAGGGCTTAGCTATGGCAGCCGCCATGCAAGGACAATCAGTAAGAGACTTTTTGGCAAGTAGAGACAAAAAGGCCTGTTTTAAATGTGGCAAGCCTGGACACTTTTCAAAATATTGCAAAGCAGAAAATGAGTTAACCCAGAGACAGCCCAGAAAACAGCCTGGGCTATGCCCACGTTGCAAACGTGGAAGGCATTGGGCTAATGAATGTAGGTCCAAGACAGATGCACAAGGAAACACCCTTTCCTATAATCAGGGAAACGGGAACAGGGGCCAGCCCCAGGCCCCGAACCAATACAAGCCAAAGCAGGCTTATGGGGCAGTCAGTTTCATACCAACAAACAACAACCCCTTTCAGAACTTAGTCGAGCAACACCAGGAAGTGCAGGACTGGACCTCAGTTCTGCCACCCACACAGTATTAACCCCAGAAATGGGACCTCAGGCCTTACCCACTGGAGTGTTTGGACCACTCTATCCAAATGTGTTTGGCCTGATAGTGGGAAGAAGCAGTGCTACTATACAAGGACTACAAATTTTTCCTGGAGTTATAGACAATGATTATCAAGGTGAGATCAAGGTAATGGCCAAGGCAATACAGAATATAGTCACCATTCCTACAGGAAGGAGGATAGCTCAACTGTTGTTACTTCCATTGATTCCTACTAATCATAAATCTTTAGATTCTGAAGGAAAATCTGCTGCAGATAGATTCTGGCATCCTAATACTAAAAAGAATTTTGCAACAGTCCTCTGGAAAGACCCATTAACTGGAACCTGGAATGGGCCAGATCCAGTGCTTATCTGGGGAAGAGGATCTGTCTGCATATATTCCCAAACGGCAGATGCCGCACGATGGCTGCCAGAGAGATTGATCAAACAAATAGACAATAATAACAAATCCAGGGAGGAGAAACCCCCTGAGAAGCGTATTTTTCCTTTACAGGAAACATGAAGATGCTTCACTAGAGCGAATCAACCAGTATACCTGACTTGGGAAGTTCTCAGTGCGGAAGAAGACATCACCACCCGCACCTCCAGGGTGGCTCTTCTCAGTGCGGAAGAAGACATCACCACCCACGCCTCCAGGGTGGCTCTATTAGACTCTTGGTTCCCTGATTTATGATTTAGTGGTACATTGTTTAAACCCTAGAGAAAACCCATTACCATAGTTACTATAGTTGTGTTTTAGGTTTGAGATTGATTGGGACAGAAATAGGGATTTTCTTACTTGTTTTGTTAAGATCAAAGCTATGATCAGTTCTGTACTTATATAGATTAGATTTATAAAATAGTGTTATAGAATAGAAGAGGCTTATACTTTTTACTCCTCCAACAGAAGAAGTTATGTACTACCCTTAAAAAGAGTGTTGTATTTGCGCTAACCATTCAGGCATTGCTAAGTCTCTTGTCTCTCGAGTTCATGCTGCTCAACAAACTGATGGCTTTTGTACTACAACAGATAGACGTTACACAAATGAAAGCCATACAGGTCCATTATTACAGGCTGGAAGTAGGGGACTAAAACCTCTGTCATCAAGACTGACGAGGATTAACCCTTAACTTACGCGCTAAGCCGGATAGTCAATGACGGGTAAGAGAACACCTCAAGACCCTTGCCCCTAACTGGGAGGCCTCACCATCCTAAGACAGGAGCTCAACCAATGACTGTTGAGTATCCAGAGACGGGAAAGGGAGGCTGGGGTCCTTTGTTCCAACCTAAGGCAGGCACGGTTTCCGTAAGTTTTCCCAGCCTTCCCTTTTGAAAACAAATTTAAAAAGGGGGACCTGTTGGGAGCCGACTCTTAGCCGAAAGTGGCTATCATCTTTACAGCCATCTCGAGCCATATACCCTGACAAGAGACTTGTTTCAACAGCCTGCAATAGCTGAGCGCACTCTGATAAACATCTTGTTACACTGTTTAGTGCCCCCAGCTGCCAGGTGCTCCTGGTATCCATGGCTACAAGGCACGTGAAGTAGTGGCTTCAGTTGAGATTGTCCACGAGGGCAAGTCACGTGGTAAAGGGTATAAATACCCGGATTTCCTTTCTATTGGAGAGATAGGAAGTAGAAGTAGAGCAGTAGGAGAGTAGAGGAGTAGGGGAGTAGAAAGTAGGAGGTAGAAAGTAGGAGGTAGTAGGAAGAAGTAGAGGAGTACAGGAGACTGAAGGAGTGAGAATATAGTAAGAAGACAGGAGAATAAAGAAGACTTGAAGAGACTCCACCGGACTCTGGCTTGTATCTATCTTTTGCGTCTCTCGCCCCTTTTTTCCCCTTCCTCCGTCCCCATGTTCTCTCTTGCTGGACCCTGACCTGCCGACCGGAGCAGCAGAACCGGCCGGCCTTTACAAAGTAGCAGAACCTGACGGCCGTTACAAAAGAAACGGCAGTTACAACTCAGAAAGGGAAACAGATGGAGAGAGGGAACTAGGTGGGAGATGGGGAGAGGAGATGGCAATAAGGTGTGGGGGTGGGGAAGAGAGGGATGAGGGTAAGAGTGGAAACTGGTGGGGGCATCTCTGGGACTAGCTGGAGGCCTGGGATGGGGGAGGGTACAAGGAGTCTATGTGGGTCACCCTAGCTTCTTAAGATTTACATTTATTTTTAATTGTCTCTGTATCAAGTGTGTATATGTGAATGGAGGAGCCTGTGGAGGCCAGAGACGTTGAACCCCTGGAGCAGCAGTTACAGGCAATTGTGAGCCAGCTGGCACGGGTGCTGGGAACTCTGGCATGGGTGCTGGGAACTGAGCTCAGGCCCTCTGTGCTCTTTACCATTACCCCTTCTCCCATCCCCACACTGGCATTTTTTTTTAATCACTTGCTTTCATGATGCTGGGGATTGACGCCATAGCTTCTTATGTGCTAGGCACGCGCTCTACCACCTACGACCACTCCAGCCTGTGTCCAGCCTGCGTTGTTTTGCTTTTGGTTAACTTTCCAAATCACAACTTTGAAGGTGATACAGCTAGAAGCCTGTCACTAGCCTCCCACAGGAGACACCTCTGTCCTATGGGTGAAGGCAATAAAATGGTTGCCTGGTTACCTTTCAGTAGTTGAAGGACACTTTTCTTGAAACCACCAAGCACTCACTTGCACCTGGCAGGTATCTGATGGGCGAGCTATGGCATCAAGAGCTGACGGTTTCCAGTGCACTCCCCCTACTCAGATCACACTGCCACTGTGGTGTGACTGAGCATGACTCAGGTGAGGAACTGTGAGGACAGTGACTTGAAACACTGGAGACATCACATCCGTCCTTTCCTTGCCCTCAGGCATCTACTTCTTTACTGTTAATCCTGGGGGACGTAGTATCAAAGCCCAGATCCTGCTTACAAGTCCAACAGCCTTTGAATAAACACTTAGTCATAAAAGCTGTCGTTTGGGTAATTCATACTCTGCGCACAGGTGATACAGGCCAGGCTCAGCAGGAGCATCTCAGAGATATGTCTGACATGGATTTTTATCTGCATGGTTATTTTTAATGATTCTTGCAAGTGTGCCTTTAAAAAGTAACTGTCTCCCTTCTTCCCTTCCCAGCCTTTTTGCAGGATGTGAGGTAGCCTGAGGCTCTGCCAGTCACCAGTGGACGTGGACAGCCCCCACTTCCCAAATAGACTATTTCAAAACAAGAAACACACACCCGTTCCAGACGACTTGAAAAATGTAGCCCCTAACTTACTCACCCTTAGGTACAAATCTCTCAAGTGAGGCCTCTTATTCTTCCATTCCCTGTGGCTGTTTCTCCCAAGCAGCGGCACTGGTACTGGAGGCCACCATTGAGCTATCTGGAGGATGCCAGATGGCTTCTTCTTCCTAGGGATGGCCACATTTGTCCCATGAAGGTTAAGCTTTTGGACTTTGGTTTTTATTGCATCATGTTTTATAGTACCTTAATTTTTAAATGGCTTCCAGTTTTCGTTAGCAATAAGGGAAGTGCAATAAAACACTTTGTACAGTCAGAGCCTGGACACAGTCAGAGATGGCAGACCTCGAAGTCAGCTGCTAGCTATGGGAGAATAGATACTGTGGTAGAGATAAGACTGGATTCTGTGCTCATGGGTCTGTCAGGGAAGGTCACACAGACCCTCCCAGAGAGCTTGTCACTCCTTCAGATTGGCAGCAAGTGCCAGCTCTGGAGACAACCAGATGCAGCCTAGCAACAGGGTTCATTACATACATGTTATTGGTCAGAAGGATGCAGCAGCAAGACCACACCCCAAGTGGAAGGACAAGGTTCTGCTTGCTGGGTGGAACCTAGCTGAACCTGAGCAGGAAGCAGCCAGCTGGGTACAGACTCACAGCTTCCAGGGGAGGGAGCCCTATCTTCATCTTAGCTACCTAGACACACCTTCCACATCTGGAACTCCCAGATGCTGGGAAGACAGCCATGAGCACAAGTATAGTGGGATGGGCAATGGATTTCTGAAGCTCACCTCTGGCCCATTTGTAAACATATACACAGTATCCTTGTCCATTCAGGAAGATGACATCATCATTCTCCATAGTGGGCTTTGCAACAGTACAGGGCATTTTCTTTTGCTCTTAGCAAAATCAGTCCCAAAGTACAACTTTGAGTTGTACTACTCAAATCTCTGCCTTCCGGAACTTGCTAAATAGTGACAGATCTTCAGCCAAGCGTACGTTGAAGGTCTTCTCTACAGGTGGGTTGGGGAAAGGAGGTGGGAAGTATAAACCTCATTGCTCAGAAGCAGTGCCAACAGACACTGACCACCAATGCGAACAGTATCCACAGCCCTGCCTCCCTGGGCTGGCCAGTCAGGTCTTGCCTCAAGCTCATGGACTGCCCCAGTTCAGAATGCATCTTGCAGCCTTCAGACTCCTCACCTGCTCTCTGTGGACCATCATGCTGCCAAGACCCACAGGAATGTGTATCTACCTCCAGCAACTTCACCCTCCGGGGCTAGACAGAGCTTTGATGCAGCCGCCAGGATGGGATCCTGGAGCCAGTGTGGGAAGCTTGTTGCTTGGCCTGGGAACAAGCCCAGGCAGCCCAGCTCAGGGCTTCTCTCTGCCTGACTTGCTGGGATAAGAAGCAGGAGGCCTGGTGAGACATGGGTTCTAGAAAAGTGGGAAGTGGCAGGCCTCCACTGTGTACATGCCATTTGGCATGGACATGTTGGAGGACTTTATATGTGTCCATGACTCTGCAGAATGGACTTCCTTGGCTTCCCTTTCACTTAGCATGAATCACCGAGTGCCTCTCGTCCATCCATCCATCCATCCATCCATCCATCCATCCAATTAATCAACACATCTTGGATCCATCCCTATACCTAGCTCAGAACTAGGTTTCCATGGAGATAGATGGACTATTAGGTTCTGTATTGATAACACTTGAAATCCTGCTCATGTGACCAGATAAACCACGGATAGGAAAAGATGCAAGGAGCCTGTCCAGAGACATAGCCACCCCACACATTATGTGGTAAGTGTGGAAAGAGCCTCCTAGTCTCTGTAATCAGGCATGTCACTTGATTCCATATACTGCAAGAGATAAAATGTGCCATGGGGGAGGTAGCTTAGTTAATATTGCCTTTGCTTAGCATTTGCACAGTCCTAGGTTCAATCCATGGCACAATGTAAGCTGATTCACACCTGTAATCTCAGAACTCAGGAGATAGAGGCAAGAAGATTGGAGTTCAAGGTTATCAATACTCAGCTATGCAGAGACCTTAAAAACAGCCTAAACTGCAGACGATTATCTCTCATGGCACAGAAAAAAATAAATAAATAAATAAATAAATAAATAACAAAAAAAAAACAAGAAAACTTAAAACCTTGACTCAACAAAGACTGCCAGCCATCTCACTGGCCAAGTGGACTATGGAGAGCCAAGCAAATAGAAGTCTATACTGGGCACAGACAGGTTCAGTCACTGCCTCCTGGACTCAGTATGGATTCAGGAGACATGAGTGAAGTTAGTGGCATTGGGAATTGAACCTTAGCTAAGAAGGAACCACAGTGGAACCCACCTGCCCTTGTCAGGTGGAGTTGCTGAGCCCTCACACAGCAAGAACAGCAGCAAGGAATATTCTTCCAGCAAGCATATGAAGAACCCTTGGGTAGGAAGGTCTGGCTTACTCCACCCTGCCCTTTCATGGGGCAGAGGGAAGGCAGGTTCTGTTGGCTCCAGGCACCTCAGCAGCTGTCATGAGGAGCCATTTGCACACCAAATAACTGCTACTAACCCAAAGGAGCAAACTGTGTAGACTTTTTAAAAAATATCTTTGGGCTGGAGAAAAGGCTCAGTGGTTAAGAGAACTTGCTGCTTTTGCAGAGTTTCTAGTACCTGCTTCATGTGGCTCACGAGCACCTGTAGTCCAGGTTCCAGGGCATCCAATGCTCTCTTCTGGTCTCTGTGGGATCCTGCACACATGTGGTGCACACATATGCAGGCAACCACCATACACATTAAATAAATACAGAAATCTTTAAAATACATATGCAAGGAGCATGTTTGTGCCCTAACATTCCTGTGTCAGTCAGAGGATAAATCTGGGTGTTGGTCCTCACCTTCTGTCTTGTTTTTGACTTTGTGTACACCAGGCTGGTTTTTAGCTTCCAGAGACTCTCCTGTCTCCTCTCAACTCTCCTTAGTAGCAAGGATATTATAGACACATGCTGCCATGATGGTTTTCTGTGGGGTCTAGAGATCTAATCTTGGGTCTTCTTGAGCAGAAAGAGCCTCACCCACTGAGGCCATCTCCCAGACCATGTCACCCTTCTCCTGAGTTGTACAAGTAAGACCATTTATATCCCCCAAAACAAGGGGCAAAGAGACAACTTGTTGGCGGTGGTGTTCTTATATCAGTCAGGAGCAGAGCAGATGTTCATCCTAGATTGATGCCCGGCTTACTGGCCAAAGCTATCTTATGCTTAGGACTCATAAAAATCAAACCAAATCAAATCAAATCCAGGCAGCACAGCCCAGAATAGGAAGAGGAAGGCAGAGACCTGCAGGCGGCCATGCCACAGTCAGACCTGTCCTCCAGCACTTGGCACAGGCAGGCTATAGATGCCTGCTAGCTGCCGTGCCATGCAGCATTAGAGGGAGGATGTCACCCGGGGACCCACCAGCCACATGGCCAGCCTGTGGTGGAATGTGTGAGTGTGTGGTGGTCAGATGGGAAAGAGAGGGAAGTGGAACAACTTGAGCACTATGAAGAGAGAGGAAACTGGAGACTCAAGGGTAGGGAGGACTAGCCTCTTATGAGTAGCCATTCTGGCCATCTGGGGCCATGATGAGGTCCCAGCTCGAACTGCTGCTTAGAACCATGTCTGAATTCATGGCTATGAAGAGGCAGGAGTTAGTGTAGATATGTGTGACTCATCACCATTAGAGAACATGAGGATGTCCCTGGTCAGGACAGTTACCAGGGACCATGTGGATGTCCAAGGGCTGTGTTTAACTGGTCCTGCCCCTTACTACCTGCACTACTCTGGAGAGATGACCCCATCTCTCAACAGCAGCAGCACTTGGGAGAGCAGGTCCTGCCCAGGCAGCCCAGCACAGTGCAGCTGGCTCTGATGTGGATGTGGGTAAGCTGCCCCAAGGGTGTGTGAGAGAACTGACCCCGCCACTTGTTTGCCATGGGCTGGCTGGCATGGGTGCAGAGGTGTTGCTGTCCCCACTCACTGTCCCTTGCCACCTCTGGCAGTTGGGAAAGCTGCCCACAGGGTCATGAGCTATATCTGTCTCTCACCAGCACTTGGGAGAGTGGGCCCTGTGCCTCATCTAGACAGCATAGCAGAGCTGCCCCTGGTGGTAGGGACAGTACAAGGAGGCCAGCCTCAAGGAAAGAGAGAGCTGTCCCTACCATTCATCTGCTGTCTGTGAGGCAATATGGTTGTGGAAGTGATGCCTTTCCTGATCCCTGTGGCATTGGGAGAGCTGGCCCTGGCATCATGAGAGCCCGAGAGTAGCCCTGCACCTTGCCTGGGCAGGACAGTAGAGCTGCTCCTGGTGGCAGGGGTACAGGTGAGCTAGCCCTAAGGGCATGAGAGAGGGAGAATTGGCTCTGCCATCTTTCTGCTGTGATGGCCTGGGGAGGAGGGGAGACGTGTCCTTTACTCCCTCACCCCTCACCATCTGAAGCAGATGGGAAGTTATGAGAGTGGGTGAATAGGCCCTGCTCCTCATGGGATGCAGCACTTAGGAGAGCAGGTCCTGCACCTCTTCTAGGCAGCATAGTAGAGCTGGCTGGTGGGGGGTGATGTGTGCTGGTGAGCCAGCCCCTGAGAATGTGAGTATAGGAAAGCTGTCCCTACTATTCATCCGGCATGAGGTAGTGTGGGTGTGGGAGTGATGCCCTCTCCCTTCTCCCTCACTACCTGCAGTAGCTGTGAGAGCTGGCCCTGGGGTCATGAGAGCAGGGGACTTAGCCATGCCCCCTTACTGACTGTAGCATTCTCTAGAGCTGACCCTGCGCCTTGCCTGGGCAACACAGTGGAGC
Source organism: Grammomys surdaster (assembly GCF_004785775.1). Taxonomy (NCBI): domain Eukaryota; kingdom Metazoa; phylum Chordata; class Mammalia; order Rodentia; family Muridae; genus Grammomys; species Grammomys surdaster. The sequence goes on along the minus strand of NW_021620749.1, from coordinate 343,748 downwards.
TGGCCCTGAGGGTGAAAGCACAGGTGAGCCAGCCCTGAGGACTGTGAGAGCAGGAGAGCTGCCCCAGCCCCTCACAAGCTACAGCACTTGGGAGAGTGGGCCCTGCATCCTGGCTGTGTAACACAATGAAGCTGACTCTGGAGGTGTGAGTGCAGGTGAACCAACCTAAAGGCATGAGAGCAACTCAGCTGACTCTGCCTCCTGCTGATGGTAGCATTGGGTGGCCTAGCCAGACCAGTGCTGGAGAGCTCACCCTGGTAGTGTGGGTAAAGGAGAGCTGGCAGGCTGACCAGCACCACCCAGGCCTAGTTCCAGGGCTCTGAGTTGGGCCACCCCAAAATCTATATCATCTGCAAATGGTTGGGATGCATGAAAGGGGCAGAGCTGTGGTTCCAAAGGTGCAGGATCCCCATGACACAGGGCAACAACAGGATAACCAGGAGGAGTCCCTATGAGGATCCAATACTGATGCTATCATAGAAGCCAAAAGTGTTGAACCAGACCAATGATTCGTTGCAGTGAACATTTATTTGCAAGTGAAGATGTACAGACAGAGGGATAAACTGTGGCACACACTGATTGACATATTACAGCTCCCTCCATGAGATGTCTTGCTATGAGGTGAAGTGATCGTCTTTTCATCCAGCTTTGGAGCTGCGACTTCAGCCAGGAGGGCTCCTATCAATTTTCCAAGGTGAAGCATCACCCATTCATCACTTCCTTAGCCATGTTCTGTGCCTGAATGTCCCAGGCAAGCACAACCTCCACAGCAGCAGCTCGTGGGGACATTTGCACAGAAGGAAGAATATAAAGAGGAGGGAGAACAAGACTACGGGAGGAGAAAGAGAGTTCGGGTGATACCAGGGAGGATGAATGAATGGAAGCCACTGAGGACCAAGGCCACACATCGAATACTTCACACACTTCACACACCATACACACCACATATGCTATATACCACTCAAACACTATATATCTCACACGGAGCTATATGACGCACACTACACAGACTATACATGTAGCAGGATACTTATTCTGCTGCATTGTATTCACTGTGGAGCTCGGTGATTAGTCGTAGAAGAGGAGGTGGAGCTGGGAGAAGAAGAGAGGAAGAGAGGGGAGAAAAAGAGGAAGGGGAGGGGAGAAGGAGAGGAAGGGGAGGGGAAAGGGAGCAGCCATGGAGAACCATGGATGATGGGTCGAAAGCTGTCCCTGGTAGCAACGTCTATCAAAAGGCTAGATACTGGGTAACAACTCTAATTGTGTGAGCATCTTGTTGATTGAGCATTTCTAAATATATAAATCCTTTAGACAATCATTAAGCTTTAAGAGTCTCATTTCTACCGGGCACTGCAAGGATGGCAGATATTGTCTGGGTTCAGCCGAGCTTTGTGACTGCAGCGTGGGGGATGACTCTGCCATGCTTGCGTCTCATGGGTGCCAGGGCCTGCGCATCTAGCTAGCCTGAGCCCCAGTCAGAGCCAAGGAACAGCAGGAACATGGAGGCTGCCCGGGAACAAGTGGACCAGGTACTGTTTTCTAAATATCATCCCTACATATACATATTCTATACACATCACACGACACCACACACAACTAACATACCTCATACCACATACACACTACACATCTCA
>NW_021620749.1:298408-342104 GCF_004785775.1 Grammomys surdaster | reverse complement strand
ATATACATCGTACAACAACACACACAACTAACATACCTCATACCACACATCTCACAATTCAAACACGGTATGGAGCTGTATGACACACACTATAGACGCCACACATAACTTTACATACTTCATACCACACACACTTCACACACCTCACACAACACACACCTAACATTCTTTATACCACATGCACACTACATTCATCACAATTCACATATTATGGAGTGAATACTACACACACCACATACCACACACACGACACACACGCACCACATAGTTGACACACCACACACCTCATACCACATATACCTCATATACACTTCCCATCTCATACAACTCACACCTCACACAACTCACATACGCCAACCTCATAGACCTCACAGCTCACGCCACACACATTTCATGCCACATATACACCTCACACCTCACGTATCATACACACTACACACCTCTCATACCACACAGACTACATACACACTACTCATCTCACACTTTATACGTAAGATGGCATTACATGTACACTTTACACATCACACTCAATAGATATGCTACATAATATATCTCCATATATACTGAAGCACACATACCACGTATCATGCACACTGCACACTGCATATCTCACACCACATACACTACATGCCACATACCACACATTTCACAAATCCACACCCTGTGGTTCATTCCCCACCCATCTCACCCCATATACAGATATCTAAGAGTGGCCAAGGCAGAGATTCCCTCCTAAGGAAGACTTCTCTGTGTGGTGGCTCAGCTGTGGCTACTAGTTTTGTACACTGGAGTCCTTCAACTTCCTTAGTCTTTGTGACGTATGGGCTTTGTAGCCTGTGGATTCAAGACAGACTAGGTAGCCTCTAGCATGTAAGGTCACCAGGTTTCCTATCCCCACCATCTCCCACCCTACCTCCCCCACCCACACACACCCTGGTCACCTAAAGCTTTGGGCCCTGGAAAAGCCTCGATTTTATGCTGTGTCAGTGTAACATGGCAGTATAGCAGATGGTCACAAACTATGTGGTTTAAGCCAACAATGATTTATTCTCCACAACTCTTGGGACCAGAACTCCAAAATCAATGTATCAACAAGGGCACGCTTCCTCTGAAGGATCTTTCCTCATCCTTAAAGCAGGTGTCCTTTGGCTCTAGTTGAATAGCTTGGCTGCTGCAGTATGTCTCTCTCTCTCTCTCTCTCTCTCTCTCTCTCTCTCTCTCTCTCTCTCCCCCTCTCCCTCTCTCTCTCGTGTGTGTGTCTCTGTGTGTGTGTGTCTGTGTGTCTATGTATGTATGTCTGTGTGTATATCTGTGTGTGTGTGTGTGTCTATGTAAGGAAACAGACTTATTAGATTTGGGCACGTCATCCTAATGTACCATGTTCTCATTTTAATTTAACTAATTGTGTCTGTAAAGACTACATTTTCAGTTAAATTTCAGGTAGCCCTGAATTTTGGGAGACACTATCGAGCTGATGCATATACCAGGTAGTAGAGACAGAAGATAAAAATGTCCCAGACACATTTGTCTCATTTATCAATGTGTCTAGGTCCTCATTGTGTAAGAGGTTCTATGGAGGCCTGTCTATCCTGGCTTGGTGGGCTAGGTGGTGCCTCCAGGGTGTATAGTGTGTGGATATGGCTTTGCTTAGACACTAAGCCTGTCTGAGGTATGATGTTCTCTTCCCACAGCCCATTGCTATCATTTTAGCTGACTCAGGATTAGGGAAACTCCCTCTGACATCTGTGTACAGTTCAGTCCAGGGTGTCTCTCTGTGGGGCTGAGTCAGAAGACACTCATGTACATTCCCATCAGTGGGTCATACACAGGCATTCAACAACTTTAAAAGCAAAGAGAGACCCCCCACACTCCCCTCATATCACTTCAGTAACCCTGGCAAAGCTCCCAGCCAGAGTATCACCTGAAACATGAATGACCCATATTATTTATTGTTCTTGACCATGGTGAATGGCAAACCATATTCCCATGGTTAGTTAGGCACATGTATTAGTTATTTTTTGTCAACTTGCCAAAAGCTAGAGTAACCTAAAAAGAGGGAGGGAACCTCAATTGAGGTCTCACCTCCATTAGATTGCCCAATGGGTATATCCTCCGGGGCATTTTCTTAATTGCTAATTTATATAGGAGGGCCCAATCCACTGTGGGCAGTGCCATCCCTAGACATCCCTAGACTGTGGGCTATATAAGAAAAGAAGCTGAGCAAGTCAGAGGGAGCCAATAAGTAGCATTCTCCATGGTCTCTTCCTCAGGTTCCTGCTTTGAGTCCCTGTTCTGGCTTACTTCAATGGACTGTGCTATGAATATACAAGCCAAATATACTCTTCCCTCACAACAAGTTGGTTTGGTTAGTGATTTATCACAGCCTCAGAACTCAAACTAGGACAGCATATCAGTAACAAGACAGTCTTACAGACCTTTGCACTATGAGGTGATGGGTTTGACATAATGGTCAGTGGCAGAGTTGTGCAATCTTAAAGCTATAATTTTTTAGAAACGTCATACTCTCTGTAAAACAGGCATACTTGATCTTCATTTATAGGGCTGCCATTGATCCTGTGAGAAGCTGGGTGCCAAAGCACAGGTAGCAAGGAAAAAAACTATTTCCCAAGCTTCCTTGCCTGTCCCAGGTGAGAGACCACTGCTTCTTCCCCTTCTAGCTGGCTCATAAGTCAGCCAATTCTTCCAACCTTTCATGCAGGGACTAGTAAGCTCTAGCCCTACTGCCTATGTTTATAAATAAAGTTTTATTTAAATTTGTTTGCTTGCTATTCATAGTATTTCTGTACAACCACAGCAATGTGAGTCACCATACAGAGACCCCAGAGCAGGAGAAAAGCAGGGATGAATTAGCTTTCAGACAGTCCAGTCAGATAAAGGTAGAATGTTCATGGCAATTCACCACCCAAACCTGCAAATGACCCTGGAGCATATTATCAGTTGAACAGAGATGTATATATTAACACCATGGAGCAGCACAGCCCTAGTACACAGGCCCCAGGCATTTATAGAGCACAAGGAGAGATCTGGGGTCAGCAAGGTTCTGAGCGACTCCACTGATGCGTTTTATAAAATGTGGTATGATATGATTCCCATGCTGAGGCATTACCCCACCCTGATGTATCAGCCATATAACTAGTATAGTATAAAAGAAAGTTTATTGGGATGTGGGAAGGTGGTCTGAGGAAGGGAGTAGAGGCAAAGAAAGAATGGAGATAGAGAAGGACAAAAAACAGAAAGAGAGAGAGGAGAGAGAAGAGACAAGACCTGCCAGGAACAAGAAGAAAGAAGAGGAGAAGGAGGAAGAAGAAGAGGAAGAAGAGAAGAAGAGGTAGAGTAGGAGGAGAAAGAAGAAGAGATATGGGGAGGGAGGGAGGGAGGGAGGGAGGGAGGGAGAGAGAGAGAGAGAGAGAGAGAGAGAGAGAGAGAGAGAGAGAGAGAGAGAGAGAGAGAGAGACCTGAACAGTCCTTTTATAGATGAGCCAGGCTAATACCTGGTTGTTGCTGGGTAACGTTGGGCAGAGCCTAGAGGAAATGCTAACATCCACCTCCACCTTTGTTGATATTTTTCAAAGAAATTACTTCCTTCTTTTCCTTCAGTGCTGCGACCAAAGCATCTTCCTCAATAGAGGCTAAGTTTTCCTCTCACAGACTACTGACTCATTAGGATATGTGGAAGGAGCCCTCAAAGGAGTGTCTCTGAGGACTCAGAAGGCCCCTTTGCAGCTGTTCTGTGACTACCTTGTTTTGTGTGTTCTCTTCCAAGCCTTCCCAGCTCACAATATAGAAAGACTTCCACCTTTAGAGGACTTAAAAATGTTGCTTTAGGTGGACAATGGAGTGCATGTCTGTAACCCCAAGTTCTTAGGAAGCAGAGACAGGAAGCTTGGACTTCAAGGTACATGGTGAGTTTGAGACCAACCTGAGCTACATGAGACCCTGGTTTTGAAAATCTTAAAGGAGAAAGGGTTATTTTGGCTGGCTGTCACATGGCTTTGAAGGTACCACTGCTGAAGTGCCTGGTGTTTGGAGCTGGAAGATTGACAAATGACTGGTTCCTGTCATACCTCATATTTCTTGCATTTCACTTTCCTGGAAAACCAGCACCATCTGGATAACACCAAGGTCTGCTGCCAGCTCAAGATATAGCCTGACACCACCTGAGCCAAAATGCAGCAACCTCTGTGTGCCTGGTGCCTGGGTAGAAGAACCATGAAAAACATTTCCCTAGGCAGTGTCCAGACAGGGTCAGGGTGCTGTGTTAGAGCAAGGTGCCGCTTAAGATCTATTTTCTTAGTATCTCTCCTTTTAAATTATCTTGTGTTCTTATACCCTGGAGTCTTCAGTGAGTGGGATCTTGCTCTAAAGGCACCTCTGATACTGTCCTAGTGTGTACTGAAGACTTCTCTTTGGTAGCATTTATCTCTTTTATGACTGCAGTCACTTTGCCTTAATCTACCCTGTATGCAACTTTTAACACTCTTCTGTGTCTTTCTTTACTGAATTGTACATTATGTCTTTCTGTTCCACTTTTTTTTTTATCAGAATCTTCACTGTAAACTTTGCTACAAATAACCAACAGGAACCATGCCATAGCCTGGAGGCTATGCTGTCTTAAAATGTCTTTCATCAAAGAAATTAGCTCATTGCTTTTAAATTCAGCCTTATTCTGTTTTCAAGACATGAATAACACATAGCCGAGTTCTTTGCCAACATGTCACATAGATGGTCTATAACCCAATTCCCAAAGGAGTCTGTGAAGGTTAATATTGATTGACAACCTGACAGACTTAGCATTGCCTGGGCATGTCTGTGAGGGAGTTTCTAGAATAGGGTGATTGAAGTGAAAAGAGCCACCTTAACTGTGGGCAACACCATTCCATGGGCTTTGATTCTGGGCTGAATAAAACGGAGAAAGTGAGCTAAACATCAACATTCATCTTCTCTTCTTCCCCACTGCAGATGTAGCCACCTGTGATGTGTGCCACTGCATCTTCCCCAGTGAGGACTGAGTCCTAAAACTGTGAGCGGAAACAAAACCTTCCTTAGGCTGCTTCTTACTGGATACTTAGCCACAGAAGAGTCACTAATACAAATGTGTTCCCCTTTGAAACCACACAGACTTAGCATCCACTGTCTGCCTCTCCCTCAGCATTCAGATTCCAGGATTCCCTAGCCTAGTTCCACAGCCTCCTGAAATTCCTGAAATCAGCTGGGAATCAGTGTTCAAACAAGGAGGAGTCAGTAGCAGGCATTTCACATTCAACCCATAACAGGAATGTATCAGATATACCTGTTTGTATAGCATCTGCAAACAACATAAAGAAACAACAAGGTGGAGAAATGCCCCAACATGTGTGGCCATGTCCCCGAGGAGGAGGTAGAATTGTCACATCTGCACTCCTGTGTCATCCATGTATCTTGCCACCACACCCTGGCCCACCTGAGTCAGCTCCAGCCAGGCCTGGCAAGTGTGGCCGTGACTTATCACTAATCTCCCTGAGAAGCCGGCTCACCATTCATTCATCTTTAAAAGCCCTAGGGTGACTCACGAGGCTCTGCACAAGGGAACTGATGAGGCAACGCATTTGCCTTCTACAATTTGTAGAAGCTGTGATGAGCAACTCAGGCTGTGATTAAAGGAATAGAACTGGACTTCATTGCACATCGCCAGAGCAGCCACAGGACAAGAGGTTCTAGGTCATGTTACACGGTCTGCTAACCCCTTTCTAAAGATTCAGATCATTGTCCAGTCATTGGCCAGAAGTTACTCTTTCAGATCACAACAGTTAATCAGTTCCTACACGTGCATTGTTGAAGATAGAAGTATTTGTCCCTAAAGCCACATGGATATCTCCTCTGTGTTTGTCTCTCCCTGTCTCTGTCTTTGTTCTGACTTTCTCTGTCTCTGTGTGTCTCTGTTCTCTCTGTGTCTCTCAGTCTCTTTGTCTCTCAGTCTCTCTATTTCTTGGTCTCTGTCTTCCTCCCCCCCCCCGTGTGTGTGTATGTAAGAGAGAGAGAGAGAGAGAGAGGTGTCAAAGGACAATTTGTGGGATTCAGTTCTCTCCTCCATGATATAGGTCCTAGGGATTGAATTCAGTTTATTGGACTCGGTGGTGCCTTTACCCACAGAGCCATTTTGTTGGTTCCCACCTCATTGGTTTACTGTTCTGTTCTGTTTTTTTAGATTGACTCTCTCACTGGGACCTAGTGCTCTCTGATTTGATTAGACTGGCTGGCCCACAACCCACCTGTCTCCTCTATAGAGCTGGGGTGTTGGAGATAGAACTCAGGGCCTCATGTTTGCAGAGCTAGCACTCTACTGCCGGAGCTACCTCTCCAGCCCTAGAGTCATTTCTTTATTTTGGTTTATGGCTCTCTCCCCTTCCGTGTCATGTCATGCTGTATCTGAGGTATGTCTTCCCTTCAGATGGTGAATGCACTTGAGACATCTCCTTTCCTTGGCAGGTGACAGGCTCCCAAATGATTTTCCCTTCCCATCCTCTTGTTCCATTTGTAACTCTAACCCCACCCCCCAAAAAAAGGTGGCTTGTGAGGTAGGAAATGAAAGAGGGGAGGGGAATGAGGCTTGGCTATAAAAACTGCTGTTCTTGTCACTCTGGACATATCCTTGGCCTTAGCCTGTCAGAGCTCCTGTTACAATGGACCTCAAACCAGAGGGGCTCATCTGACAGAATTTTACTGGATGGCTTCAAATAACAGAATTCTGGGACTCCTAGGAGGACTCTGTTTTGAACCTTGCTGTCAACTTCTGAAATACCAACACCCGTAGCATTTTGTGACCTATGTCCATACCACTTTCTCTGGACTAGCCTTCACATAGTCTAGTCCTCTCTGGACTTCAAGATCTCGGTGCGACCTTCTCTGTTCTTAAAAGGACATTCTCCTTGTAATAGGAGTCATCAGGGTCAGTGTGCCCTCATCTGTCATGTTTGATCATGTTGGTAAAGATTTGGTATGCAAATACCCACTGCCCAGTACTGGGCTTATGACTTGAGCATGACTTTGGGGGACACAATTCAATCACTGCACAAAAGAGTAGGGACAAGCATAAAGGTCTGCATGAGGTCCTGGATTGGAGCAGGAGGAGGACATCCACACCTGAACCCACCTGCTCACAGTGGGCATGAGTCCTGATCATCAGACCCTGAAATGATGTCTCTGAGAAGGACAATGTTTGCAATCCTGGTACCCTGGGACCTCTTGAAAGGAAGATGGATTATGCTGTTTCTTGAGAGTATCTGAGTGTGGAGCTGGCATCACCTTGGTGACAGAAAATGTGGAAAATGTGTAGCAAATGGGCTCCTCTCCAGATCTGCCAGTGCAGCCCGGGACCGATATGCTGGGGTATGATGCTCCTGAGCAGGCCTGACTAGAAACAGATGTGTAGTGTATTTCTACTGAGCTCATCAGGCCTCTGGACCAGGACACAGGGTAACCCCCACTGAGGATTGGGACAGGAATTTGCTTCTCTGGGATACAATTTAGTGAACAGGAGAAAAGACATCACTCCCAGTGTGGCCCATGGGGGTAGGGCAGGGGAAGTCTGTCAGTAGCAACTTAGCTGGTAGCCTTCCCAGCCACAAGTGACTTTTCAGTGTCTTCCATGATAGGTGTGATGAGGGGCCTGTGATGTCTAGGGCTGACCCAGGTAGAGGCCCATTGGAGCCACCTAGGTCAGCAGCCCATTTTGGGAGCCCATGAGGAGGCAGCAGCCTGCCCAGTCAGCGTTGAAGTATTTTTTAATTAATAAATCCTGTTGGTGGGTTTGCTACCCACCTCAGTGGTTCATGTTCCTGAATCAAAGACACATGTACAGCCTTTATATTTTATATGCCTTAAACAACACAATAGTTGGGTCCCTGCCTAACTTCCGTGCTATTAATCTACCTCCTGCCAATAACCCTGAGTTATTACTTCCTAATTCTATGTTCTATCTTAGCTGCCCTGGACTCTGTTTGGCAGCCCTCTGGGTTATGTTTTCCTGGCTCCTTCACATGGCAGCTCTCTCTGTCCTACACTCTTCTCAGGCATAGCACCTCTCCTCTCCTCCACACTCTTCCATCATGGTGGGTCTCCTCCTCTTCCTCCTCCTCCTCCTCCTCCTCTTTTTCCTCCTCTTCCTCCTCCTCTTCCTCCTCCTCTTCCTCCTCCTCCTCCTCCTCCTCTTCCTCCTCCTCCTCCTCCTCCTCCTCCTCCTCCTCCTCCTCCTCCTCCTCTTTTTCCTTCTCTTCCCAGCCCCAAGCCTGGGAATCTTAATATCCCTCACCTCTCTGTCCTCTCCAGCTACTGGCTGTTGGCATCTTTATTTACCAATCAGAACCAGCTGGGGACAGGTTCCCAGAAGCTATGTGCAGGCAGTCTTGTGTAAAGAGTATTTTGGGGAACACAATTAGCATTAGAATACAAGTAGCTACAAGTCAGAGCAAAACCTGACCCTGAAGAACTCCAGTTATGGAGGCACAGGCCCCAGCACTTGGCTGGGTCTTACCTCAGTTTGTGTTTGTTGCCATCTAGGTGTAAACATACCATTTGTCAGAACTAAAGTCCTGATTAAGGACCTCTTTTTAAAAGAAGAAAACAGATTAGGTTTTATTAAGATCCAGATGTCAGTTCCCACTTAGAATATGGACAAAGCACCAAAGGTAATCAGAGTTTGGGAATTCCGGTTTTCCCTCTGTGCTGTGGATGGCAATCTGACCTCAACATTAGTCTTATTTTAACTGTGATAAAATGTTGATGCCCTCTCCATACTCTGTAGCGTCCAGAAGCTCTGAGCACTTCCAGTTGCCAGGCCAACGGGAAGCTCCAAGCTTCCGTTCATTCTCTTGTATATAGAGGCCCCTCCACCTCTGATGGAGAGTGCCACCATAGACCTGTGTAGGTGTCAGAGGCTGCATAGGAAGGCTTTAAGACCTGGCTGGGCAGGCTGCACTGAGCACCTTCTGTTCAGTATTCACTAGCTGCCTAATACAGAGAACCAGTGACCAGAGACAGGGTTCCCTCAAGCCCCTCCTTCCATCCTGGTCCAAAATCTTCACTGGCAGCTCATGATGTCAGAGCAGTTGGAAAGGCCCCACTCTAGATGCCTTGGTTTTGTGTCACTTGTAAGAGGGCAGTATCCTCATAGCTCTCTGCACTGGATGAAAGGCACCCAGTGAAAGGACAGATATAATGGAGCCACCTGAAGCTCCTGTCAACATAACAGTGCTGAGCCCCGGGTTAGATTCTCAGGAACCCCAGCCTGGCTGGTGTAGCTGGAATGAGAAGCAGACAGAGAGCCAGGGAGCCAAAGGCCACTCTACCCTGCTCTCAGCCTGCCCACCTTTTGAGTACACTTCTTCCCTTGGCTACCAATGTTACCTGTTCCGTTGCCTACCCTTCCATGCCCAGATCTCAGGTAGGCTGCTGAGCAGAAAGAACAGGCTGTTCCCTATATATTTCATACTGAGGCCTGGCCTTCATAAGCATTTCATTGAACCACTCTGCTACAAATGAGAATTTGGCAGAATCCCAAATTTCCTCATTACCCAGGATTTTATTACTCTGACCATCCACTCCTTCATCCATTTCTCCATCTATCCACCAGTCATTCATCACCCACCTGTCATCCACCATTCATTTATCATCTCCCACCCACATATCTTCCATGGATGGGCAATCTTTTGCCTACTACCTGTTAAGTCTCAGAGACAAGTACCAAGCACTACAGTGCTCCTCTCTAGAGTACAGAGTCTTTCTATGCGGCCTCAGACCACTGCTGAAACAGAAAGACATCATGGGGAAAGCCATCATGAACCACCTTCATAGTTTGCACTCCAGTAGCCTGTGTTTACCACTTGCTCAGCAGCAGAGCCTGGGAACACTCAGGAAGGAGCCCTCAGTGACACCCTGCCCCAGGCCCAGATGATCAGCAGGCCTGTGCCAGTCTGCACAAGACTTCCCTGAAGCCACTGAAGATCAATAACACTACATTTTTCTCATTTCAATAAAGATACAAAGAGTGCTTCTGGAGAGGAAGCCAAAAAAAACAACACCCTTAAGTTGGCCCTTTGGGGACATTCTTGGCTGCCTTGCTCTGGTTGTTTTTCACAAGGAGGGGGAGCAGGGCAGCTGGGTGGAGCTGCCTTGACAGTTTACCTATGACTCAGGCTCCAAGAATGCCAACCACCTACCTCTGTCCTCCAGTAGAACCCACAGCCCCTGACCTGGTGACAGAGAGGACTGCGGTTAAGTGCTTGCAGGGAAGAGAGATTTAGAAGACCAGTCTGGGAAGGCGTGGGTCCCTGGAATAGTGGGTCTGGAATAGTGGAGCCCACTTATCAAAAGGAGGGGCAAGATGAGAAATTGAGATCTGAGGAGCCATGTGTGTCTGTGCAAGAAAGGAAAAAATAAAAGCCTATGGGCTTCTAGGTGCTCTATCATGCCACGTGGATCCTGGGGCATATCCCAAAGAGTAACCTTGGCCCCTGCAATCCAAATTCACCCTTAGATGATCCCAGCTTTGATGCAACCAGTGGCTTAGGAGGAGTCACTTGTGTTACTGTCAGGACAGACTCAGTGAAAGACCTTGTCATAACTGGAAACTCACAGTGTGTCATGGCAATCTGTGACTTACAAATTCTGCTTCTCTCATTGACCCTGGGAAAGCTCAGGCAAGGCAGGTATGCAGCTCAGAATGTCTGGCAATGTTTAGGGTGTAGGGAGATGTGTTTCCTCTGCCTAGTCCCTCCCCTGAACCAGGAGCCTGTAACTTTGGGCTCCTCCACTTCCCTGTACCTCATTTACTTACTATTAACCAGTGACAGTAATAACACACCTCCTCTTCCCTCTGAGGAATGTCAGTGAAGGCTTTGAGCTCCAGGGGAAAGGCGCCAAGTTGCTGCAAGCTGTTATTAGACATAATTGGGCTTGCAACGGGGTAAACTTCAAAGTGACTAGACTCAGTTTACTTTAGCTGCTTTCCTTCTCCCCTCTCTGTCTCCCTCCACCATGCTGTTGCTACTTCTTCCCACCCATCACATCATCATCATCCTGCTCCTACCCCTCACATCCTCTTTCTATCATACTTAATTCTTCCAGATAACACCCTTCATCAGGCATTATATCTCGACAGTGATAGGCTGGCGGGGTGTGAGCATTGAATCCAAGCCTCAGACCCCAGAGGTGAGGATTGCTCATTCAGCCACCTGCTTACCCCACCATAACCTACTCTCCATTTTCCATCTGCCTGTTCACCCTTCAATCCTTCCATCATCCATGCATCTACCAACTATTCACCCATTTAATTAGTGTCTACCCATGTATCTCCCCACTCTATCTATTTACCTCTCTACCTTCCATTAAACCTTCACCTACCTACCCACTCATCCATCCATCTGCCAACCTATCCTGGGCTGGCTCTGCCATGCCTCTGTTAGTTCTAAAGACATCTAGCAGCAAAGCCTAGCTCTGCCATCATTTCCAGCCCAGGCTCTTCACAGAGATCCCTTGCCTTGCCCTTCTTCATTCTTCTTACCCCAGCCCATGCACTGTGCTCCTCTGTGGTAGTAAAGGTAGGAGGCAGGAGCAGGAAGAGACACTAAAGCCCCTGTCACTCCCTCTGACCTCATGATTCCTAGGAGTTGTTTTCAAGGGAATCATGGTGCAAGCAGCTACATGTGTGCCCTGGGAAAGGAGCCCAAAGTGGGCAGCCTCCTGAAAATGAACCACTGGCTGGCTCCCAGGGCAGTCCCTCCCATCATCTTTGACAAGACTAGAACTCCGAAAAAGGACAGGTTCCCAGAGAGCAGCTTACACAGGGTGGTCCTGGAACCAAGAGCATCAGACTCTAAAAAGCCAGCTGACACATGCATGTTCCCAGCGGGTGTTTTAAGTCTGCTTAAGGCTGGGCAAGAATCTGTGCACGAGCTAATTTCCAGTGTTCTCCAGTACCAGCACCATGTGTGAGAACTTCAGCTCAAAAAAAACAGTGTTGGGTGAGCTTCCTCCTGGGATGTTCCCTACCCTGAACCCAACAGTGGCATAGCATTGCTGTGGCTGAGACCTGTTCCACTAGGTGCTTTTGCTAATATGAGGACATGAGCTTTCCCTTCTTATTATCATCCTGAAGTAGGGAAAGGCAAGAGAAACTCTGGAATGTCAGAAGAACAGTTGCCCCTTCCCTTATTCGGAACACCTCAGATTAGGGCTAGGCCAGTCCAAGCAAGGTCAAGTGGGTAGAGCCATCTGCCCCTCACCTCCATTCTCACACACCAGCCCTGCTCACCACAAAGGGCATTTGTGGAAGGTGAAATTTATTTTATGGGTCTTCTACAGTATGTAGGGCAGCCTGCCAGGTGCTTGGTTGGTTGCTTGTTTTCTGTGGTGCTAGAGACGTAACTAGAGTCTCCTGCATGCCAGACAAGTGCTCTACACTGAGCTCCAGCCCAGTCCTTTTCAGATGCCTTATATAATGACCTGCTTCCCCTCATCTCTCCTTATCTCATTCTTCTTCTCCTTGTAGCCTTCCTTCATAAGACTTTTTTACCCAGTGCCTACAGTAGTCCACTCATGCTCCAGACACTTAGAGCATCTGTGAAGCACACACTGTCTGAGCAGCAACTGGACCAGCATAGTAGAATGAGGAACTGCAAGGAACAGCATCTGACACTAGATCAGAAAAGAAGTGCAAGTGACAGTCACCCCAAAACCTCACAGGGAAAACAGTCATTATACAGACTTCCTCATGAGCAGGAAGCTAGGCTAGGCTCAGCTAGGCAACTCTTCTATGGCCATCCTGGTGTCCTTTGTGTGACATGTAGGTAACACGATGACTTGGTGTTGCCTGGTTCTCTCTGTAGTTCTTTTCTCCCTTAGGGCTTTGCTTCCCACAGCAAAATCTTTAGAATTCCGTCTATGACACTCCTAGAGCAAGCTGGCCCTGTGATTCTCAGAGTTCTCAAGAGTGCAAAAGTAGAGGTTGACCATCTCTTAATATTGAAACCCATACACTGCAGAATTTAAACCCATAAAAGCTGCCATATTCTGCTAGGGAAAGTGAGTCTCTGAGCCAGCCAGACAAAAGCGAAGTAGGCCTGATGCTGGGATGGGATTCACAAAGGACTGCAGATGTAGAAGGGAGATCATGGAAGACACAGACCAGCTGTTACAGGGACAAGGAGAGGCTGCAGGCTACTGGGGAACTTTATCTTCATCACACATGATGATAGAAGCCACTGGTTAATGGCCTCCATGGAGTCACGATCAGAGGTGCTAGGTCAAAGACAAGAACACTTAGAGAGCAAGTGCTCTGTAGGTCATGGTGTCACCATTGTGGATGTAACTGTGACTGAGGTTGTGAGTCTAAGGTAGGATCATGCTCATGATGGCCTAGAAGATAAGGGCAGAAAAAAGCCTCTACGCTGGAATGACAGAGCCGATGTGATGGCTGCCACCTTCTGGCAGGGGGCTGGGCGTGACTTTTTGTCCCCTGCCTCCTCTCAACCCCCCATAGAGAAAACAGAAGGGAGGCATTTCCACAAGCTATGCTGGGAAAAAAAAAGCATGTTCCAGGCCCTGTAGCTAATGGGGAGTTCAGCTTGGATAAGTGGGATATGGGCTCCCAACCCAGATAAATGTCCAAGTGAGGTCCCATCCTTCCAACAGGCAAGCTTACAGTTAGCGTGAAGAGACAAGAGGTTCTCAGATAGTCGAGCTCCTCCTTTGGAAGAAACAGAGGAGATGGGTAACAGAGCCTGAGAGAATGGGGTAGGATGATGTCACACAGTACAAACTTGAAAGTATGACAGGCAGAAAGTGGTCATCTACCAGTGGCTCGCTGACCTCAGTGAGGAAGCTTGTGGGGTGGTAAGACTGGCTCAGGAAGTTCAGATGAAACACAACACCAAGAAATGGATGCCTTAAGATGCTGCTGGGCTGGTACAACAAAAAGGCTCAGCAGAGATAATGCCTAGTCTGTAGGCTCTTCACGTCTCTCTATACAAAATACAGTTATATGACTGTCATATAGCAACATCGCCGCTGTTTTTCTACAAGTTCTTACATTCCTTAGCAGAGTTGTCCAATATCTTGCCTATAGTCAAGACAAAGGCTTGAGCCCCGAGACAAGGGTGGGATTGTGGTTTGTATATGAAATGCACACATCTCACCCTTCACTCCATGGGCCCCAGGTGATGGTGTTCTGTGGGGTCTTTAGCTCAGTGGTTCTCAACATTCCTAATGCTGTGACCCTTTAAAACAGTTCTTCATGCTGTGGTGACCCCCAACAGTAAAATGATCTTGTTGCTGCTTAATAACTGTAACTTTTGCTACTGCTGTGAATTGAAATGTAAATATTTGATATGCAGGACGGCCGATATGTGACCCCTATGTGACCATGTCATGAGGACTATGACAGGTTGAGAACCAGTGTTTAAGGAGATGGAACCTTGATAGAGGATGTTGAATAATTGGGGGGTGGTGCTTGAGGACCATAAGCTACCTCTGGTTCTGGTTCTGGTCCTGGTCTCCCTGCTCCCAGATCTACCTATGGCCACACCTTCCCACCATGCTGTGATCCAAAGTGAGCCTCACCTCCTTCAAGTCACTTCTGTCAACTGTTTGGTCAGGGAGGAGAGAAGCAAAGTAATAAGGTGTGTGTGGAGGTGGGGGAGATCCCTCTGTGGGTTCGTTTGATAAGAGAGAGGCTAAGATTGGGGTGAAATGGCCAAGCAGGATTTTCTTGAACCTTCTTTTCAGGTAAGTAATAAAGACACAGAAAGGAAATGAAGGGTCCCAGAGGTCCTGTAAGAATGGGTGGGGTCAGGGTTAGAGACATGCTACCAAGAACAAGAGGTCTAACCCTATCCATTTCCTGGGAGAGCTAGGGTTTGATCAACGCAGGGCTTAAAGAACAATGACCCCTTTGGTTCAGTTTCCTGGTACTGTTCAAGTAGTAGCTATAGTCACAGGTGACCAGTAGTCACATGGTACATGGGGACATCTTATATCTGGCATGGAAATCATGTTTGCCCCACCTTTTTTCTCATACTCATACACTGGTCCCAAGTACTAAACATTAAACAGAAGAAGAAGAACATGTTCTATGAGGAACACCTAAGGTTTAGGGCTTTCTGCCTGCTGATAACTACATAGGCATTACCATCAGCAATGACTCTGAAGCCACAAATCCCTTTGGGAGTAGCAGAGAAGCCTCAAAGATTTCCCCCCCTCATGACCATGTGCAACAGACCTGCCAGATGCCCCTGTCACTGGCTAGACTTTCTGAAAGGAACAGATTGAGCAGAATCAGTTCCGTCAAAAGAAAAGGGGTTTTAAGAGCTACAGAACTCTCTTAATATAAGTGGGCAGTCCTGTTGTGCAGGTAATTTCTGACACAGGGGGGTGGGAGGAAGAAGAGGTAGCAGAGACAGATTAGGGTTAGGATGGGATGAGGGCAGAAGGACAGGCCAGTGAGATTCCTCATCACACAAAGATGATTTAAGTTCCTTTGTTTTGGAGTATCACGAAATGCATTAATTTTCACAGCATAATATTTAATTCCCCTGAAGTTCTGAAATTTGATCCACAAATCGAGTCATTTTGTTCATAATTCTAGGAATTTTCATATCATTGTCAGGGGAGTATAATTTGCTCACTGTTGGAACTAAAGGCTTTGAACTAGTGAATTATGAAACTTAGTCAAATTCACAAGCCTGATACATCAGGTTCCCTCAAATACACTCCAGACTTCCTTTGCAAGTCAAACCCATTACCTCTTAAAATGACTTCTAGGGGCCCTGAGAAAACAAAGCATCTCCCATACTGAAATCAGACCACTAAATCTAGCGAACAGAGTGTAAACCAGGTGAACATCTCATGTCCCTGGCTATCCCTTTCCTGTGCACTCAGAAACCTGCTCCTGCACACTGACATCTGAAATCAAGGTCAGAAAATAATGTCTCAGTAGCAGCAGCCGCACTGACTTCCTGCAGCGTGCCCACTTCTCTATATATTTCATATTCCAGTACCTCCCAGGACTGACATTTCCATCCTTACTTAATCCCACGGTGCTGACATTTGGGAATGGAGTTGCTCCAGCCTTTGGTTGGAAGACTCTGGCCAATGTAAGAAGAAGCATTCCTCTGAGGCATACAGGGATGGGTCCCTAGCTGAATGTTTTTAAAGTGGATACCAGGCTTGACTCTCTGATACGTAGGCAGCTGAGGTTGTTACTCTAGGGATCAGAGTGGTCAAACGCCAAGGTCCCCTAGGTTCTTCCTGTCCCAAGTATTTTTTATTGAATTTTGAAATCACCCCAGGAAGATGGAGGGACTCAAAGAGGAGGCCCAGAACCAAGGAGTAAGGTGCCCAGTATCAGGCCTTTCTTGTCCACCCTGTGACCTAGTGTCCCCAGGTATGAGTGAGAACTCAGCAAAACACACAAGACCAAACCTGTCCAGTAGGCATCAGAGTTAGTCACATGTAGGGTGAAGGCATTTAATCATGTCTCCAGTTCAATGAAACACAGTGTTCTTTCCCAAAAGGTCTTTTTTTTTTTTTTCAAAGTTCCAAGTTAAAAACCTTGATATTTAAGAATGGCAAAAGTAGGTAATTTCACAACTTGAAAAATTATATGGAGGTTGTGGTGGTGCACCAGTAGGAAATGCTGAAGAGACACAGGCAGAAGGATTGTGAGTTTAAGGCCATCCTAAGCTACATGTTGGGCAGACCAGATGTCTCAACAAGAAAAACCACTAGCTATGCAAGCCTGGCAACCTGAGTTGGCCCCAAGAACCTGGGTAAAAAGTTGAATGCAGTAGTGACATCTGTAATCCCAGTTATCCTGAGGGGAAATGGCCGGCAGAGACAGAATTGACTAGAAGTTCATCCATGCAACAGAGCAGCAAACAAGAGAGATCCCAACTCAAAACAAGGTGGAAGGAGAGAACCAACTCTCAAAAGTTATTCTGTCATCTCTACAGCATTGCATATATACACTTACATACATACATACACACACACACACAAATGTAAGCAACTGAAAACTACCAACAATTGGACACAGATTAAATAAATTACCATAAGCCCATAAAATACACTACTTCACAGCTATTAAAAACAATTAAAAAGAGATACTGAACAAGGGAAAATGCTTGTGGCATACAGGAAATGACACAATTTTATATACTATGTGAGAGAATTTGTATAAAATTTTCTTGTGAGTAGTTAAAAGCTAAGACTTAAGCAGAAAAAAAATGCACTGTTAGAAGATTAATGTAAAAGGCTGGGGGAATGGCTCACCAATTAAGAGCACTTGTTGCTCTTGCAAATGACCCAGTTTGGTTCCCAGCACCAACATAATGGTTCACAACCATCTATAACTCCAGTTTCAGGAGATCTAACACCCTCTTCTAATCTCTGTAGGTGCCAGGCCCACATACGGTGCACATATGTTCATGATGTTAAACATTCATACACATTGAATAAAATAAATAAACATTTTTTGAAAACTTTAAAAAGCAAATCCCATTCACTCACTGAAGACTTTGAGGGAAGCGCTCCAGTTTCATCTGTGCCTCACTGATTTCGAGCTTCATCTAGCCAGTGACGAGGAGGTGAATTCTGAGAACTCTCAGGAACCTGGCACTCACTAGGATCGGACCTCCTGCAGGGCCATGGACTCTATGAGCCTGGATGGGTAGGGCACATGGATCTAGCCATGCCTCTCTGTAACATTTATCTGTGTGTGTAGACACGCACAGCATCACCTTGTAGAACACATAAGATAGCAAAATAGAATTTAAAGTGGTTGTTCTAAAGGTAAAGGAAAAGAATTGTTATAATGTTCTCTTTATTTCCCAACAGACTGAAAATGTCAATCAGCAATCTTAGATCTAGGACTCTTCCCATCAGTGATGAATGAAGAAAGAGATGACAGACCAGAGAGGTGAAATACCTTGCCCTAGATCACATAGGCAGCAAAGCTGGCTCTCAAACCCTGTTTGCCTACATCTTGAACCGGGATGAGAGGCAGAGAGCCTGACTCCACCCAGAAATGGTAGTTGGAGGATGAGGGTCAAAGCAGATATTAAGAAGTCCTAGGTCCCACCAAGCCCCCAGAAGCAATGAGGGCAAGCCCTAAGCCGTGTCCTGGTCAGTGTGGTAGGGGAGGGATGGGACTGTCACCAGAGCTTGAGCTGAGGAAGGACAAAGGTCAAGAATAGAAGACCATCTGATTGGAGCTAAGACTCACACTACGAGTCAGTGAGGGGGGTCTAAGACACTCCTGCTTTAGAGCTTTTTGTTTTCATGCTTTGCACTTCTAGAACCTTGTGTAGACTCTGTCACCCACTAAGCCACATCCCCAGCACCTAGGTGACCTTTCCAGTTTTTTAAATTAAAAAAAAAAAAACTGAGATGGCTCAGTAAGTGAACGTGATTGCTACCAAACCTGACGACCTGGGTTTGGTCCCTGGGAACCACATGGTAGGAAGAGAAAATGTACTCCCTGAAGTGGTCCTTTGAGTTACAGCCCACCCTGAGATAAATGAATAAATAAAGTATTAAAATAAAAGGGTATTATTAATATATTATAAATCTTACAGACTGTCTAGGTCATTGTTCTCATTGTGCTGATTGGTTTTGTGTCAACTTGACACAGGCTGGAGTTATCTGAACAGGAGGGAGCCTCAACTGAGGAAATGCCGCCATAAGAACTGGCTACCTGGCATTTCTTAATCAGTGACTGATGGGGAGCAATGGATGCTGCTGAATCAGCTGTGATTAAGAAGAGGCCAGCATCATTGAGACAGAGTCTTCTAGGAAGTGTTTCTTCAGGATCAGCACTCAGGAGATGTGTTGAAGAAGTGGCCAAGGTTGTATGTACCTCATGCTGACAGCTAAACTTGGTTATGTAAGACTCACTGGTGCTTTCTCCATGAAGACATCATGGAGAACAGCTGAAGTCTGACACTATGTGGCAGGGTTAGAGACCCTCAAGAGACCTAGGAGAGACTATTTGTGAAAATGCAGCCCGACTAACAGCAGGTGTGAGGTGGAGCCAGCTGGAGCCTAGAAGACAAGCTATGTATGCTGCAGAGGAAAGAGCTAAAAAGAAAAAGTGACTAAAGGCCTTTGGAGGAGCCCAGAATATCATGAATGAATCCCACATAATTAGACATTTAGTTACTAACATCTTTGGAGTTTATTTTTGCTTTGTTAAGATTTTGAGTGTTCCCTAGTTCTTTCCTCTTGGAGTAAGAAACTGTTTTTGTTTTTGTTTTTGTTTTTAATTTTCTAGGAGCCTACAGTTGAGAGGGATTTTAAAAGAAGACTGATTTATTGGAGACTGTGGGATTTTACATTTGTTGTGTGTTTATATTAATAAATGATCTTGGGATAGAAAATAAAGGACAGGTTATGGTTAGCAGTGATGTGCTTGTGTGTCAAGCTGACAAAGGGTCAATTGTGCTGGCTGTTTTTGTGTTAATTTTGCACAGGCTGTGTGCAAGGAGGACACATCAACTGAGAAAATGCTTCCATAAGATCCAGCTGTAGGGCATTTTCCTAATTAGTGATTGATGTGAGAGGCTCTAGCCCATTGTGGATGGTGCCATCCTTGAGCTGGTTGTCCTGGATTCTATAAGAAAGTGGTTGACCAAGCCATAAAAAGCAAGCTGGTAAACAGCACCCCTCCATGGCCTCTGTATCAGCTCCTGCCTCCAGGTTTCTGCTCTACTTGTGTTCCAGTCCTGACTTCCTTTGATGAGGAACAGTGATATAGAATTGTAAGTCAAATAAGCCCTTACTTCCTCAAGTTTCTTTGGTCATAGAGTTTCATCAGAGCAACGGTAATCTTAACTAAGACACTCATCCATTTAAAAGTTACATAGTCTTGGATTACTGTCAGTCCATCCCAGAATATTGTCATCAGCTGAGGATGAGGTCTTGTGTCTTTAATTGCCATCCAACCTCTTTCCCTAGCTGCCAGCAGCTGACCTTCTACTGTGGGCAGCCTGGTCTAAAACATTTCACAGTGTCAGGTACCATGTGTCCTTTGAACCATGTGCTGCTCTTGGGTTCATCTACAGAAGCCTGATTTGGAGCATCCTTCTTTGCAATGGCTGAGTCACCATACTGCACAGATATTCTGTGGCATAGCTGTGGACCATGGATGAGGCTCTGTTTCCTGAGCCCCAGCAGGATGCTCCAGGAAGCTCTTCCACATTGTCCTCCATTCTGTCTAGAATGGCCTTGGTCTCAGTTTCTGGGTTTCTTAACCTGAGACCCATCTGTTGGATGTTGCTAGAGACTGTGCCTATGCCAGCCATCTCCTACTTCGTATGCTTCTAGTCACATGGGAATTGGCATATGAAATATCAAGGACATGAATGTTTACACTGTATCCTGCATCTTCCTGCCCCAGCTCTGTGTCTCATTCAAGACTATCAGGCTCCACTTCATCTGATGTGGATTAGAGAGGTACCCAAGATACAGAGCAGACCACCTCTCAGCCCACTGAAGCTACTAAGCATGCTCACCACAGCAGGAGGTATACAGAGGCATAATGGCCTCTCCTTCACCATGGGAGAATGTTCTGGCTTGACAGAATTCACCATTCACTAGCCCTAGGTCTTTGCTTCATTTCAGACAGCCTGGGTCTCACATGGCATCCAGAATACTGACACGTCCTGCTCTTGAGTCTAGTTACCTCTAGTTACCATGGTGCTCACATCTGGACCACCACAATGCTCAGCAGGTTGTATAGATAATCCAGGTCACAGTCTGTATGGGAAATGAGAGGAGCAGAGGAGAGATGACGCTTGTGTTGGGTCCTCCCTGTGGAATGCAGACTTCTTGAGCATGGATCTGTAAATGGCATGCAAAGGGGCTGTTGATGAACATCCCAAGAGTCCTCAGCTGTGGGTAGCATTACTAGGATTCCACCACTGTGGTGGGAAAGTGGGCTTGTGCCACTAAGACTCTACATGCAAAAGAAGGCAGTTATCAGCTGAGGTAATAGGATTAAGCAGACCCCATTGAGAACCTGGTACAGGTGCAGAGTGTGATAGAGAACTTGCCTGGAAGCCATGGAACTGGAACTGAAGTGACTCACTTTGTAATCTGCTCAGCATCTTCAGAGATTGTGCTAAGAAAAGAGTGGAACTGTTCTGCTAGGAACAGTTAAACAACAACTAACTGTGGGCCTCCAGATGCTTGTCCATAGATGGCCTCTGTAACTTCACATTCTAATTTTCAGGCGCTACTTTGATGAAGACCTCTGGCCACGGTGAGCACACTGATGGAGCCCTAGTTTCTAGGTTTCCATGTCTTTCCATGGAGGGTCCTAGCCCATTGGCCTTTGGTTCTGGGACTGTATAGAGCTTCTAGACAGTATCATGTGAGAAACACCAGTGCCAAGATCCTGTTGGAAGGTGACACACAGACAAAAGCTACAGGGTAGTTGCTGAGGTAGAATGGTTGTCCTTGTAAGAGGTTACTCTTCGTGAGCAAGCCCCCAATTATTTCAAGGCAGAGTTCCCCACAAGGAGTGACACAAAATGGTCAATTGTCCCTAAACTCAAGGAGTCTCTCCCTAAACCCTAATAACCAGTGGTCATAGCCAAAGATTTCTTCACATGCAAACCTCAGAAGGTCAGAAGGCGAGAGCTCAGTCTTACGTCCCCTGGTGCCCCTGGATGGTAATGTTCTTCCCTACCTTCCAGCCAAGTCCATGGAAATCCTTGCAGGCTAAACTCAGAACTAAACTAAGGCAGGCCATGCTGGGGATGACTCTGCAAAGTGTGCTCCTCACCCACAGAGTAGGCCTCAGCCACATGTCACAGGTAGGGAAAATGACATCTGAAATGTCAAGAACTAGCCATTCTGGAGCTATAGAATGGAGATCCAGACACCAAAACTTCTCCTGGAGGAACCTCACACCCACCTGCCTAGGAGCAGTAATAGAACGCAGGACACATGGGGTCTTCCCTACCCATCACAGATACACTAGAACCTCTAGAGGGAGCTCTCCTCTGGCCCTGGATCTCAGAGGGAGGTACCCTGGCACTGTCCCCTCCACTGGCCCTGAGGTGGGGCTCCTGTGTGGGTTGGGCCTGTGGACTCTGGCCAAACCCTTGGAGAAAGGATCTGATAAGGGAGCCCCTCCTGGAAGCTCCAAGGATGACCTCACCACGACACCACCTGGAAGCCAACAAAACAAGGGCTTGGTCTCCTAGAAGGATATTCTTAAGGAAGAAAATGCAGACTACAGACCCTCCCAGGAAGCTTATGCTGTGCTGTCTACTGTCTAAGTCTTGGAGAAGGAGAAGCTAGAAAGGACAAAAGGCAGCCACACCAAGGAGCATTCTCTGGAGTTGGGGTACAAGGTGGTCTTGTTACACATCCAGCTCCTAGCCTTAATTTGTGTCATAGTAGGTGCTGCTCAGATTGTTTGAATGTAACACAATAAGGATTTTGAAGGAAGGTCAGAATAGGAGATTGCAGAAGCTGGTGAGATGGCTCAGCAGGTAAAAGAGCTTGTTACTCAGTCCTGACCTGAGTTCAACTCCCAGAGCTCTTGTGAGGGTGGAGGGAAAGAATAGATTTCACAAATTAGTACTTTGACCTTCACATGAGTGGTATGGCATATGGACCCACAAACACCAAACACACACACACACACACACACACACACACACTAGTTTTTAATGTAATGTGTTAAGATAATAATAACAATAATGCAGGTTTCCAAATGTTAAAGGGCAGAGGTTGGCTGGAATGTCTGGTGTGTATTTACTCATGAGAGCCTTTTGTGGTGATCCAGGCATGGGTCCTGGTAACACTCATCTATCCCCCTTTTGAGAACAGTAAGGGGCTAAGTAAAACATAGGCAGCAATTTAAGGGCAACTCAGATGTGTGTGACGAGAAGAGGCTTAACTGCTAATGCTGCTGTGGATGTTCTATATACCAACAAAAGAAACTTCTCATCTACCTGTCCCAGGTCAGAAGAACAACTCCAGCTGCTTTGCCCTGATAGTTTTTTCAAGATGATCTTATGGAAAGATGTAGTCGGTAAACCCTTGAGAAGGTTGAAAGTTTAAGAAGCCATGAGGTGACCTGGATGGGGGTGTCTCATGATAAATAAGGCCACTCAGCAGAGCCCCTAGCATTCCTAGCTGACAGGAACAGGGCAGAGAGAGAAGTTGTTTGCAGAAGTTGTGGAAGGAACTATCTTCTAGCTTTAAGAAAGTTCATTCCAGCGTCAGAGAACACCATATCCTCTGTTAGACCCTTCCAGTGCTTCCAAACTGGCTGATTTCCAGGCAAAGGGTCAAAGGTGTGGCCATGGACTGCGTGCCCTACCTAACTGTATCTTTATAACTTCTTCTACTCCAATGCTGGATACAGTACCCAAGAGCCTCCAAAATATTACAAGGAGGTGTGTTGGATCACTGGGACGTGGGGGTGAAGAAGTGGCCTCTGAGCTCCCACCCTTTTATCACATCTGCAGGTCCCCCAACTTTTAGGCTATGAAGTACTCTCACTGTTCCTCTGGGTTTACCTAAGAAAAGACCCTATGGTCTGAATAGCAGCACTCCCACTTATCTGGCCTATCATTTATCTCACAAGGAAGGAATAGGGATTAATGGTCTCACACAGAGGTGGGTCTTTGAAAAGCTGGTGGGTCTACAGGACTGTAGCCACGGGCCTCACCTCAGGCCTACCCTGACACCGGTTCTTGTCCTGAAGATCTGCTCAATTTCAGTTCTGACTTTTAAGGACTTAGTGTGATGCCCTTACTAGCTCCACAGAGAACATTCCCCTGAGCCCAGCCTGGCCATAATGCAGTCCATCCCAGGAGAAAGATGCTTGTGGCCATACCACACAGCCTGCACTGCTGTAACTCCAGGGTCTGGAAACCTATTGAGGCCAGCCCTGGCACTTCCAAGTGTCTTTCAAGTATTTCTCAGAAGAAAATGAATCTCCTGTGAGGGAAGTCTAAGTTCCCTTAGAGGCTTTAAACATCCTTCCTCCCACCTGCCCTTCTGAGCCTGACCCTCTCCTAAGACCTGAGTCTCCTTCAGAACAAAAGATCCATTCCCATGTAAGTGTCCTGGAACAAAACACCACAGACCAGCAGCTTAAAGCATACTTGTCTCCTCTCAGTCTTGAAGGCTGGGAGTCCAAAGTCAAGATAGCCAGGCTAGATCTTCTTGAGGCTTGTCCCTTTGGTGTGCAGATGGCATCTTCTCCCTTTGTTCTCACCTAGTGGTCTCTATGTATGTCTGTGTCGTCTCCTTTTCTTGCAAGGTACCACTCATGTGGGATCAGGGCTACTCTAGTGACCCAATTTAACTTTAATTACCTCTGTAAGGACCTGTCTCCAAATCCAGTCTTCTAAAGAATGCCAGGCCTACATTGGGAGCTATGTCATCATGGTGGAGGATGGAGGCCTCAGGCTATAGGATCACCATCTCCATCATAGACTGTTGTGATCCTGTCTTCCATTTGAGTTTCCACTTCTGTCCCAACATTTTGGGAGCCCAGGATTGGACTGTATCTTTTATGTATCAAAATCAGCAAACACACACACACACACATACACACCAAACAGCATTCAGGAATGTTAGACTGATTTATGAGTTGTTGATAAGGTATTAGCAAGGTATTAGCCAGCACCAAGAATGTGCAAGCCAAGGTAGTAATCTCCCACACTGAAGAGCAATAGACAGTAGGAGGGGAAGACAGGCTGGATGAGACCTATGACACAGGGGCTAAACTGGTTTTCAGATCAGAAGGGACATGTGGATACCTCAGATCAGGACCGGGAGGGAGGGACGGAGGGATTGAGGAAAGGAAGGCAGGAGGGAAGAAGGGAAAGAGGGAGAGGGGAGGGAGGGAGGGAGGAATGGAGGGAAGAAGGAAGAGAAGGAGAGAAGGATGGAGAGGGGAGGGAGAAAGGGAGGAAGGGAGGGAGGGAAGAAGGGAAGAAAAACTAGGTGGGTTATTCTTGTGTTTTTCCCTTCTCTTTTTTTGTTTTGATGGAGTTCCAAATTGAAATTGATCTTGACATGCAAATTGGCAGTTTGTAGAACATGTGGCTCATTCATATGTGTTCATGAAGGAAACAGGCATCTATAACAGTGGAGTGCCTGACTCAAATGTGAGACAGGCAGCAATGGTAAGAGCTTCAGAGGCTGGAGCTGCTTGCTGTAAGACTCTAGTTCTCTCCAATTAGATTCAGGCATTGTTCATGTTATAGAGGTAGAATATTTGGTAAAGATCAGCCCTAGACTCTGGGAAGGTGACCTCATTCCTCTTCCTTCCAGAACAAAGCCATCTTTTCTGTGGGGTGGGACATTATGAAACCAACCCTCAAAGCAGTGGAGACAAAGAGGAGATAACACAGATATATGGGCATCCCGGCCTGTAACCCATGTACAAAGTGCCCGGCAGAACAATGCAAAGCCCAAAGCTAAATGGAGGATCAACTTGGGCCAGGTAAGGAGCCACCACCCATAGATAGTGACCCCCCTTTTTCCAAGGTACAGAGCCCCTCATTTTTGTGGGGGACCCTCCTTGGCCTTCCAATGGGCCTGTAATTAGGTTTATTGTAATGACAGCTTGGATTAATGGAGTGTTCAGCTCCCAGAAATGCTTAGTTCTCAAGCCAAATCCTATTGAGGTTTACAGAGGAGGCCAAGGGTTAATTGGCTATTGGTCTTGAGGAAACCGAGGCACAGGTAGATTAAAAGACTGGCTTAGGGCATGAAGAAGTTAAAGCAGCAGAATGGATCTCAGATTTCAGGGTCCTATCCTGAATGGCTTCCTAGGCCTGGCTGTGTAATTTATAAGGGAGAAGATGGACAAAGGACGAGAGGTGGAAAGTGGTAGGCAGAGGCCCAGACACAGCAGCCAAGAAACAGCAGGACCTTAATGTTCTGGAGATGTCTGGCAGCTCTTAGGACAGTCCTGCCTACCAGGAGTGAGGTCATGTGGTAGCTTGTCTGTCGGTCCTCAGCTTGTACGGAGCCTGCCATTGTCTAATTATATGTTCTGAAAGGCAGCCAACAGCACAGGGACGTGTAAGAGATTGGAGATGTCAGTATGTGTTGGAGCCAGACTCCAAGAAGACAAAAAAAAAAATAATGGTGAGGAGCATCAGGGAACCATAGATGGAAACCTTGCTATACAACAAAGAAAGACAGGCTTTCTGCTGTAGTGACTTCATGACTCTGGTGTCCTCACAGAGGGTGTGAGGCCCTGCTGGAAAGAAAGTGGTTCACCCAGGGCCCTATGACCCTGCAGGGCAGGCAGAGTATGGAGCATGATCCTTGGTAGTTGGTGATGCTGAGCACAGCTTCAAAGCAGACAGACTTGGTCCAGATGACCTGAAAAGTCAGGACAGTGGTGCCCATAGCAGCAGAAAGGAGGACATGTGCAAAATGCAAGGACCAGAAGAAAGTGTGCAAAAGGAAACAGAGGCCTCAGTGTTATGAACTGTGAGCAAAATGAGGTGTAAGGGCTACCACAATTTATCCTAGATCAAAAGAACTTCCTAACACATGGTGAAAATGAGACCATCGCAGAACTGGCTACAGAGAGGGAGAGAGAGAGAGAGAGAGAGAGAGAGAGAGAGGGAGAGAGACGTGTGTGCTTGTGTCCCTATTCCTTTCTAAGGTAGAGATGTGACTAACAGAGGGCTTCTAAGCCTGGCTACCATCTCAGCATAGGCCTGCAGACATCCTCCACCCTCCACTATAACTGGTCCTCCTCAGAGCCCTGCACCACAGCTCAAGTCTCCATACCCACAATGAGAACTTTTTATAAAGGCCAGCAACTTGGAGAAACTCATGGCCAGTGTATCTGTTTTCCAACATTATTTACCATCACGGCTGACATGAATCAGCCGTTCATACAAGGACATCACATTGGTCAGTGTAGAAGAAATGGAAGACTCTGGAAGTCCATTTCATGGCACTAATGATATCATGGGGACAGAGTGTGTGACATTGTCAAGTGACAAGTGAGAAAGTGGCCTCTGCAGTGGACTCCATCTGTTGACCAGCATCTTTAGAGTCCTGGATTTCTCTCTTACCCCTGTTAGTCTAACTTACTGAAGAAGCAGAGAGTGAACAGATATCTATCTCACCTGATTGCTAACTGATCTGAGCTGTGACATCAACATCAAGGAGCCACTGCTCCTTCATGTCAACTAAATCCTTCCATTAGAGACAGTGCAAGCAAATGCTGTTGAGTCTCTGTGTGATTCCTGCTTCGTGAATGGTCTGCATTATCCAGAACTGGCTACCTAAGATCCATCTTAGCACCTGACTGAAGCACAGGAGCCCTTCATCTAGTGTGGCAGTGACATTGACTGAGATCTGAAAAATGGCTTCCAGGTCAGAGTTAGGGATTCAGACTGTGAAGATCTGTTGCTGACATCTTGTTCTGCACCAAGAAGCAGATCACGGAGGAGCTGGCATCCTCAAAGAAGAAGCACCCTTCCTCTCCAGGGTCCTACATGCTGCATTGGCCTGTTCAACCTATCTATGTGGTCTTCATGGGACTCCTTGACAGATCCTGACAGGGGTCCCCCTGGGGTCCCTCTGAGGTCCCTCTGGGGTCCAAGAAGCCAACCAGTCCTTCAGCTGAAATATCTACCTCTGCTTTGCTCTGTAGCCATCCCACAGTCCAGCAAGATGGCTTGGTGGGAAAAGGTAAGTAAAGTCCCTGCCATCAGGCTATCTCTCGTCTAAGAACTATCGTATGGGGCACATGGTGAAAGCAGAGAACTGACTCCAGAAAGTTGTCCTCTGTCCTCCATACCTGCTCCCTGCCACTACAAAATCATTAAATAAATGTAGTTTAAAATATTCTAAAGACAGCACAATAAAAGCTGCTTGACAAAACAACACAACCAGACGTGCAGATGGGACAAGAGCCACTCAATCTGAAATGTGTGATGGCCATTCCCAGGGCCCCACTGTTTGCAGGTCTACTAAGTAACTGTTCAGTGGCCAGAAATGGGAGCAGAAGATAGTCAGGAAGAGCCAGCAGAAACTGCGTGTTGGTTTTAGGCAGATTTGTGTAGAACATGGAGACTGAACCATGAAACACAGTGCACAGGACAGGTGTCCATGGGCTAGATATTTTATAATATAACTATTATCACATTTGGCCATGCATGTGTATATTTGAAACAAACTCTTAATCTGGACTATGATGAGCCAAATTAATACAATAAAAATGCATGCTAGATCAAAGAATTTAGTTATTAAATTTCTGTTTCTCAAAATAAAACCAGAAGTGATTATGAGTTGAGAATTAAGAGTGCTAACCACTACACAAAGGAAGTGAGTACAACTTCTAACATACACAAAATGTTTGTGAACATTCAGTCATCCACAATTTGAGTTTATTTTCTCCTGCTGTAACAAGATACAGTAGGCTGGATATTTGTAGAAAAAAAGAGAGATGTATTTGGATCAATCGTGTGAGCTGAACATTGAAGCAGCATTGCTGGCCCTTGTGAGGAGCCCCCAGCTATAGCTCTATGATATCAAGGTGAGGGCATCATGGTGAGAATGTCTGAAAGGAAGTGTGATGGGTCAGGAAGAGGGCAGAGGTCACTCTTGCTTTTTCATAACTTGTTCTAAGAACTAACTCAGGGTCTCAAAGAACTACATTAATCCTGCCCAAGGACACTGCCCCCTCCCCTGTCATGATCTCTCAGTCCACTTTACCTCTTAAAGGTTCCACTACCATGGCCACACTGGGAACAAGCCCCATCCAAAGTATAGCACACAAGTGCAATGATATCACAGAGGCTACAGATCTGCTAATCACCCTGGGGCATCCTCTTCCAAAAGAGCCCTTTTGAGGTCAAACATACACACACACACACACACACACACACACACACACACACTCATACTGGGTGTGGGTTTCTGGGGTGAGGCACAAGAAGAAGGATCAGTTCTAATTTAACACGTGCCTTTTCAACTTCATCTTTTCTTGTAAATTTGAGTGATGAGGAGATAACTCTCAGGATGCACCTCCCAGAAGCCAAACCTCTCAGTTAAGTGAGACCAGTTTAATGTGCCTGTTATCAGATGCTTCAAACAGAAAAGCCAATTAAGGTAATTTAAACAATGGCTTAGTTTTTACTCAAGTCACTAAGTAACAGCAAGGCTTTTGAATACTCATTCAACGAAGCTCATGTCATTTGTTGATTTTGAAAATGCAAGGTGTGAATGTAAATTTAGTTAAATTTCCAACACAGCAGATACAATCTTTTGTTTTTCGAATGAGGACACAAAAATAAATGATGGAGCCAAAGGGCACTATGGGAACACGTGTGATTATTGAGTTGACTGTGGGACAATGTGACTTCAACTCAAGGAAAAAGCTGCTGATGCTAGAATTTGCAGACATGTTTTACATCTTCCACCCTAGTAGCCATTCACTTACTTAATGGGTCGGGGTGTGTTCTCCCTTTGTGGCCCACCTCAGAGTTCAGGTCTGTATAACTCTGAGTACAGAAGTTTGCTAACTGCTCTAAATTCCTTGCAGTGATGCTACATGTGTGTGTGTGTGGGGGGGGGGAGAGTGCACATGCTTGTGTGTAGGTATGCATGTGTATATGTGCATGTACACATACTGCAATCTGCTCCTCCAAATTCGAGTTGTATTTTGTTCCCAAGCAGTTAAAATTTTTTCATCAATCAGAAGATAACCAAAAACTTCTTTTGAAGCCTTTAGCAAATTATCGCAGTTATTGAAAACACAATTGCACACAAGAAGACTATTTAAATTTGTCAATACCAAAGAAGAGAAGAACCCAGCAGCTTAAGTGACTCCATCCAGAGTAGGAGGAGCTTCAGAACTCAAATTGCTCTTTGGAAGAGCTGGATTTGTGGGCCACGTGTGTCACATAGCTTGCATTTAATTGACTATATGCATACTAGGTATTAGAATGGAATAAGGTTTAAGAAACCTATTATTTTTTAAACTTAAATTTGACAAAGCATTGAAAAGTTTATTTAATAATTTGCCTTATCAGATACTGTTAAAGGAACTCTCCTCTGTGACACAGAACCCGTGAAAATATCTGGGTGAAATATTAACCCTTTCCTAACAATGACAGCAAAATCCTTCCCTCATCTCTAAGAACTGACTGAATCAAACCCACTGAACACACTTTGGTTCCTTGATATGTCTTGGTCTTTAGAGCAAATGCTATTCAACCATCAGCAGATTCAAATCATTAGCCAACAAATGGCTTCTTTAAGTAGAGTCCAGGGAGCTTCAGGATCGTATGAAAGCAGTAAAGAAGTTGGGTAGGGCAGTATACATCTGTATTTCCAGCTCTTAGAAAGCAGAGGCAGGAGGATCATGAGTTGAAGGCCAACCAGTTCTGTAGAGCAAGATCTTATCTCCAAATAAAACAAACAAAAAAGTCAAAACCGTAAGTACTATCAAAAGTACTATACTAGGGGCTTGAGAGATGCCTCATTGGTTAAGGACACTTGTTCTTGTAGAGAACAGAGATTCGATTCTTAGCATCTACACATAGGCTCACAACCATCTGTAACTCCTACCTCAAGAGATGTGATGCCCCCTTCTGACCTATAAGGGCACTGCACAAATATGGTACATATACATACATACATATTCATACATACATAATTTTTAAAACTTAAAAGATAAACCCCAATACTGTCCTGAGGAATACTGCCTACAGGTTGCTAGAATCAAATAAAACTAAAAACCTAATTAAGGAATGTAAATATTCAAATTACTATTTAGCTTATAGTCACTTCTTAATGTGCAGATAATCAATGCAAAGGCAGTATTTGGGTTTTGTTTTAATGAAAGAAAATGTTATTTTTATTTCTTTAAAAAGGATTCTTGTTTTCCTGTTAATATATATTTTATTTTAGCTGGGGTGGATGCATAGTGGGCAAGAGTACTTCCTTCAAAAGCATAAGGACCCAAGTTCAAATCCTCCTCATAAAGAGCATAAAGAACATAAAGAGCATAAAGAACATAAAGAGCATAAAGAACTGGGCATGGTTAAGCATGCCTATTACCACAGTGCTATGGGGCACTGGAGAAAGAGGCATTGCTGAGGGTTGCTGGCTGCTAGATTAGTTCCAGGTCTTTTGAGAGTCCCTGTCTCAGAGAAACAGGGTTTGTGTCCAATAAAATGGATCAATAAAATGGAACCTGCCAATTGGGGTGATTTTTCAGTTTTTCAATGGTCACCATCATCAATTTCACTCCTTGTCCAAGTCATGCTTCCAATGCTGCATCTGAGAAACCAGAGTTACAGATGGTTGTGAGCCACCTGGTAGGTGCTGGGAGTTGAACCAGGGTCCTCCAAAAGGAGAACCAGTACTTTTAACCACTGAGCCATCACTCCAGACTCACTTCCCTGAAGTTTTGTGCTTTAATATATTCAATCCATTTCAAGGTAATGCTGCTCATGGTCCCAGGAGAGATTTTGAAGCAGAGCTAAACACTTGTTGCTCTGAATCTTTATTCTGTTCTATGCATCTTGTCTTTCTGTCGTGTGCCCAGGAGGACTTACAGACAAGAAAAGTATTGACATTGCCCATAGAAGGCGGTGGGAGGAATAAAACTCTCTATGTATGTCCATCCAGTGTGTATATACATATATGTGTACATATAAGTCTATTTTTAAAACCTTACCTGTGGGGCTGCAGAGATGGCTCAGAGGTTAAGAGTGCTGGCTGCTCTTCCAGAAGACCCAGGTTCAATTCCCAGTACCCACATGGCAGCTCACACCTGTCTCTAACTCCAGTTCCAGGAGATTCGATGCTTTCACACAGACAAACTTGCAGACAAAACACCAATGCGCATAAAATAAAAATATAAATAAATATTTTACCTGCATTCCCCACCCTGTATCCTCCTCTCCCCTTTCACTACCCTTATCCCTGTCTCCCACACTAACTCTCCTCTTGCCCCACAATATCAAGCAGTGTCAGATGAGATTGTTGACTGCTTTACCCACTGACAGGCCTGGAGTATGTATACTCACTCCACAGCTTTATGCTCAGGAGAAAACAAATCCATGCCTCTCAGGAAGTGGGCTGCACAGCCAGGAGAAGCCAACAAGGCCCTGGCATGAGCTAGGATGTGAATGTCGCCCTGGCCATGAGGTCATTTCAGAAGCACAGTTCTGCTTTGGAGGTACGCCAGGGATACTACCTTGAACAGAGAGACCAGCCACCAATAAGAGCAGCACAGCAACTGAATGGAGACCCAGAATGCCACACAACCTTGCAGACATGAGCATGCTCCACAGGGTAACACCCACACACACTGAGCCTCTCTAGCCTTCCCTTTTGAAGTCACAAAAGTTGACAGGTGTCATAGCCTGTATTGTTCTGTGCAATGTTTGGAGCTGGCCCTCTGTGTCTTCCCTCTTTCCCATCATATGTCTTTGGACGGAAGGCCTGGGGCCCAGATCACATGTTCTTCCAAAAACTCTGGAATCCTCAGCTATGAGAGAGAGCCTATTATGGACACAATGACATCACAGGAAGTAAGGGGTCATGATGGGATGGCTCTGAGTGGGTCATACTCAGCAGGTGAAATCTGGCTGTGCACTGAGGTTGCTGTTGACATCAAGGAAGAAGATGGATCATCCCAAAGCCCCTGGAAAACAAGAGTCTATAGCGAAGGCAAGTGATTTCCTGGCATCCAGAGGGTATTTTATACACACCGATGTCCTAGTGGACAAATGAATGGATGAATAATCAAAAGAGAAGAAAGAGGAGGAAAGGATTTGGCTGTGTTTCTGGCATGGGGCTGAGTATTAGGAGCTTAACAAGCAGAAGAGCTTTACATCAAAGCAGATCTGCAATAAGACACGGAAGCAAGCTGAACCACTGAAAAAGGAAATTCAGCATTTAGTGACAGCATGCATCTGCTCCAGGGTCTTCCTAGCAACCTGCCAAACTCTATTCACCTGCCACCCCTATTCACCTTTCACCTCTGTCCACTCTCTGGAGGTCATACTACACACTTACACACACACACACACACACACATCGAGCTCCTCGTGGTGAGACAGTTCCTGCACCAAAACCACTCAAGCTGGGAGAACTTGTTGCCTCTACAAAGTAGAGCTAGGCAGCTGCTGGAAGAAATAGGTTTTGAAGAACACTACTACCAAAAATCTTACCGAAGTCTCAAAAGAGACCAGTGAGAACTACCAGTGTGTGATGTAGGTGTGGCCTCCAAGGGGGTGCAGCCTTTGACAGACTTGGTTTCTTTCATCTTTTTCCACTTTTCTCAAAAGTCATATGGGTCAATGGTAAGGGGCTTGCTCTACTTCCAGATGGGAGATTCTAGTAGCCTGGGAAATAAGGTAAACAGAAACCCATTAAGGCAGTTTCCTGATGTTCTGGAAGGCAAAGGTACATTAACCTAGTATTTTGCTTTGTTTAAGGAAGTAGAAATGAACCCTGGTCAGAAAAGACAGGTCAGACCCCTGCCATCTCTTGGGCAGACAAGACTGAGGTGACATGCCTCAGACAAGTAGGAACTGTCATTTTCCCTTTACGAAAAGCTTGGTGATGAGTCCCTGTTGGAAGTATCCTAGTTTCACATCACCAGAGCCAGCAAGCATCTCAACAAGACCTGGCTCATTTCCTGAGGTCATGGGTGACTGCTGAGGTTTAACTGAGGCACTTATCTGACGGCACTGGAGACCAGGACAGATCTATGCAACCTCTCACCCTCGGTGATAGTAGCAGCCAAGACAAGCAAGTGTGGGGATGGTTGGTGACTGGGTTGGCCTCTAGTTACCATACTGAGTACCTTAGGGCTGGGTTTGCAGCTACTGCAAGACTGGGGTGGTCTGAGCTCATCTCCAATGACAGAGAATGACAAGAGAGTTGTCTGCAGAGCTGGCACCCTCTCCAAATTCCTGCCTCCTGCCTCTGCCTCCAGCATCACTTACCTCCTTGCTGCAGCCTGCCTGGCTGGGAGCGCTGACTCTTAGCTGGCCCCCCTGATCCGTGCCAAGGTGAATTATTCATGAGCCTAACACACAAGCTGGTAAAGTTCCCACAAAGGCCACGAAGGGAACAGCCTGTAACCAGAAGCCCTAATAAAGGTGTGGGGCTTGGGTGGGAGGGGGGAGGTTGTGATGAGGGCTCTAACTTCATATCCAAGTCAAACGAAAGGAAAGCCATTTTTCCTCTGGATGACTGAGGTAGCCAGATTGGATGCAAGCCAAGGGCTTTTTCCATTGGCCACCATTTCCAATCTCTGAGGATGAATATGGCTACTGGGGGTTGAGCACTGGGCCTGTGACTTGGAGTACCCATCCTAGGTGGGTAGGCCTTGATAAGAACAAAGATCTTTATTTCTCTGTGCCTAGGTTTCTAACCCTAACCCTGGTGGTGCTGCTGTGAGGGTCAAGTGCAACAATCCCCTTGAGATAGATGGCAGGAGACCTACCATGCCCCTTTCCTACATGGCCTTGCAACCCTCTCCTCAAGAGATGGGATCTGAGGCACATCTGTAGTCTAGGCAGGCCCGTGGCTTTAGCAGCCATTAAGATGTTATGCACATAACATCACTCCACTTCTGAGAATTGGAGTGTCCTTTAGAAGAGAATAAAAGAGCAGTACCTGAGGAATGGAATGTTGTTCCCAGGGAGACCCTGGAGCTTAGCCCAAAGGCCTGGTCCTAGCCCAAGGTGTCCATGCTCTTTTCAGATAGGAGGGCTTCTAGAATGGGCCATGGTCAATCAATCCTGGCCATGGGGGACACCCTGCTCCATAAGTGTTCTGGGGTTACTCAGTATGACCATATGTTGGCTTTGTAAGAGATCTCTCACTTCAGTTTTCTAGATACCAGAACTTTGGTGTACCCAAGGTACACAATAAGAGGTGAGGCTTATTGTGTACAAGGAAGGCTGGACTTGGCTCCGTTTCTTCTGAGTGGCTCTATGTATCTGGAAAGCTTGTTTGTCTATCCTTAGAGTATTCTTACATTGTGCCCTTCCTTGAAGTGGTTCATTTCACCTTTGTGTTATATTTTGTCTCATAGGTGATGATTTGCACTTTGATTTGGGGCTATGCCACTTTGTCTAAGCTTTGAGGAAGGAAAAGAGAAAGTGGAACAAATCTAAAAATGTCCTATGTTCTAGCCAGTGGACACCACATTCACCATCAAGAGGACAATGCTGCTTTCCAGCTTCCTCCTTATGTCTGAGATTTCAGCCACCAGAGTTCAAGGACATCCTTCAAAATGTCTATTTAGTAGCTGGAAGGCTAAAACAAAGTCACAAGGCACAAAGTTTTCAAAATTGTCCCTATTAATCTCCTGAAACAAAAGTCCAAGGCACCAAATCTTCAAAACTGTCCTTGTTAGTCTCCAGTGAGTTTTTCTCTAGAAGCTAGGATCTCACTGTGGTGTGTGGTCTAGTCTCCAACTCTGGTCTCAGTACCTCTATATCAGCCTCCAGAGGGGAGCCTGGGATTACAGGCATGTTTCTCTGGATCAGCTCCCTCTCAGTCTTCAAATCTGAGGAAGATACTAGAAAACATAAACAGAAGTGTCTGTAGGATTGCTCAGTAAACCACAAGATCCCACTGGAAACATGACGTCCCTTCATGGATCTTGTTCACTCCCTTTAACCACTGTTTCTGGGAGCTCCTTGTAGCCCTTTGAGGCTCCTTGGACTCCTCAGGCTTCTTGGGCTACCTGAGGCTGGCACCGGACTGGGAAGCCTGACCAGGGATCTTGGTTAGAGTTCCTTCTTTGGCTGAAACAGCCCAGAGACCAAAGGTGGTTTGGCTCCAGACCTCTGGAGACTCATTTCAGGCTCAAAGAAAGTGGAGACATGATTGCCTTTTTTCTGGTCACCTGTGTCTTTAGCATCATCTGTACAGTGACTTACATAGGAGAGAGAGGCCTAACAAAGATGGCAACTATTTGAAGACCCTCCTGGGCCTGGATCAGAATCCCAAGGTGGGCTCCTTATTACTCAGACAGCTGAGTCCACTCAAATTCCAAGGGGTCACCTAGTCCCAGGAAGGTAACAATCTCTTTGAGAAGCATGAGAGTCTGTGTCCAGTGTCCAATGGCCTTGTGTGGCCACATGCTGGGCATAAGACCATTGGTAGCCTCTGTCTCAACTTTCTCTTATGTAAAACAGAATGAGCTAGAACACTCATGGCAAAAGCCACATCAGCATTTAATATGTGTGTTTTGTTGAGGCAAGATCTTACTCTGTAGCTTAGGCTAGACTGAAACTTTATAGCCTAGGCTGGCCTCTCAAACTTAAGACAGTCTTCCTACCTCAGCCTTTAGAATGCTAGGATTATAGCCATAAATCACCACGCCTAGGTCAGTTTTATTTAAACCATCAGGAAGGGCCAGTGAAGACCAGAGTGATCCTCTTCCCACTGCCCTGTGCTCCATACTTCTCTCATCCCCCACCAACCAGGCTGAGTACAACTTGGCCCAGACCCTGCACTAGGATAGCTCTGTTTCCCAGGCCTTGTCTCCTTAACACAAGCAAATGCCAAGTCAAATTTAGACTTCTTGTCCCAGCTCAAGCATCTGAACTCACAAAACCTGACGAGCCAGTTCCTTGGCTCACTTGAAAGGTCAGAAAGGGGAGGAGAAAGTGGCTTTGGAAGGAGAATCTAGGGGGTGCTTTGCTTCCAGAAGAGGCCAGCACCTGACTCCTGTGTCTTTCTGCATCATGGGCTCAATCCAAAGACAACTGGGAAAGGGCTAAACAAGTCTTTCCTAGGAGTCTGGATTCTCTGCTGAAAGTCCCCTGGAAGGACAGAGCAGGGTAGGGAGGCCACCATCCCCTAGAAACACTGTACTACATCCTTTGGAGACAAAAGGTCTTTCCTAACGTGGGCATATCTCTCCATCTGCAGCATGAGCCCTTCCATATATCCCCTTCACTGTCTCTCCCTCAACACCCACCAGGACAGCTTAAGAACTCTCTGGAATGTGGACTGTTCCCTGCAGTCCCCTGTGCTCACAGGTGGCTCTTGGGGTCCCTATCTGCTGGCTTCCATCTAGCCCACCGTCACGCTCCACTGTCTCCACTTCCCACTGCTGGGACTGCCAGTCTTCAGTGTTCCACCTTGAAGCCCATTTTCTCTACCAGTAAGATCCTTGTCATGTGACTCTTGACAAGCACTAGCCTTAGGGGATGCTTTGGTGGAAGATCTAAGAGAACTTCAACGTTCTGCTTCCCTCACAGCCACTGTCTAGACTGTACAATCAATCTAAGCTCTTATCGAGTTTAAAATCACCTGTTTTTCACACCTGCTGCCTCAATTGACCCAGAGCTCTTACATCAGGACTGGTAGTTCCAAAGTGCAGCTCTTATTCCTGGTGTAGGCAGCTAAAAGTTCAACTCATCACAACCCGAGGGACACAGGCTTCAGACAGACCTTGGGCTCCAGAGCCACAGAAGCTGGCCAGACTGATCCTCTTGCTGATGGTATGTTTCCTTATGTGCAGAATGGGTTTAACCTCTGACTCAGATTCTGGGGATCCACATGGGAGCCTGCTTTCTCCAGAATGAACACACCATAGACAATGGGCCATCACCAGAAAATCTGTCAATAGAATGATAAACACAACTGCCAGGCACCCCGGGCAGTAACATGGGCCACAATGTCTATGAACAGGAAATTGTCAGAAAAGGGGCCTGAGCCATGACCTCACTATGCCCAGGAGCCAGAGAGGGCTCTGCTGTTCACAGCAGAAGCATTTGGACTATTCCTATAGCATACCTTGTATCTTTTCTGGTGGTGAGAGAAGACACCACCTCCTGTCTTCTCTCCTGGAAGTATGCAGATCTGCCCACTCAGTCAGACATCCTTCATGTAGCTAAGTCAACACCTAGAACCTGGCATTGCCATACTTCCAACCAGACTGGAGGTGAGCTTCCAGGCTGTACAGAGGCTGCCATATGCTTGGACCTTTATGGGATTTGTCTTTTATATTCTCTGGGCATTGACGCTCCTTTCTCTTC
This sequence comes from Grammomys surdaster, assembly GCF_004785775.1. NCBI lineage: Eukaryota > Metazoa > Chordata > Mammalia > Rodentia > Muridae > Grammomys > Grammomys surdaster. Next base: position 304,023 of record NW_021620749.1, on the reverse strand, counting down.
TTGATAGTCAAAGATAGGTTAGGAGGTTCCAACGTCGTCACTTGTTCAGGGTGTGCACTGCTTTCCAAAAGAACCTGATTCTTGGGAATGCACTACGTAAAAAACTGGAGACATGCAGTTAAAATCCTTAACTAGCCACTCACCTGAGCTGTCACACGAGATTTCTGTCTGCCTTAAGGATCAGACCACCCTGAATATGCCTAATCTCATCTCAGAAACTGAGCCATGTTGGGCCTGGTTAGCCCTTGGATAGGAGAACTGTTCTGGGAGCTATACACACAATAGGGAGATATATCCATACACAAACACACTTACACATATGTACAAGGTTTTTTGGTATGTTTGGGGTTCTTTTTTCTTCTACCCTTTTCCACCCTTCCAACCCCCTAACACTAGATAGGAGAGAAAAACGGATAGATGGGAAAGGGAAATGTTATCATTAGACTCCTTCCTGCTGACTGGGGGTGTTGAGTTCCATAGGGAAAGTTTAATCTTTGCCGTCAGGATATCTAATTTCTTCCGCTCATTGCTTCTTTTTTGTGCATGACTACTTAACAAACCACAGCCAACAGCAACCAATTACCAACTAACAAAGCACACCACCTCTCAGGGGCCCTAACATTTTTATACCTCTGAAAAGTTTCCAGAATTCCAAATATCACATAATTGCAGAAACTACCTGCTTCTGGCAAAATCATGCTCCTACTAGAGCACGAGGCAAATCTTAACTGCTGTGGAGTCTGAAGAAGCCCCATATCCCACACCTTGGATTAAAATGAAAACATAGTCCCATAATATTTCTGGTTTTTTTTAAGAAATCAAAATTCTTACCACACTATACATATGCATACCTATATACACACCACAACACGCATACCACAAACACCTTCATACTTACTCATATCTATGTGCAAAAATGCAATCATACGGACATTTAAATATACCTATACGCATATGCACATTTATACATACATGATACAAACACACATGTACACATGTACTGCCAGCCCAGATAAGCACCTTGTATGTTCTTGCTTTAGGTTCCATGCAGTGGAAGGTTGCATACTGGTGCCTAGAAGCACAAGTGCACATGTGCACAGCAATACTCAAAACCCCACAGGAAATCACCACACAGGACACATTCCTCACTTCCACCTGTGGGACAGGAGAGAGTGGGACCTTCTTTTGCCCCAGAAGTGAAAGCTGGAGGCTAAGTCAGTAGCCTGTATCCAGGGTCCCAGATTAAAATGAGTCCAGCATCAAGTCTTCACCATCTGACCGGAGATCTTCTCTAGAGCTGGAAAGAGGTCTACAGCCTTCTGGAGTAGGCTAGCTGCGAGTGTGCAGAGGTTGTGACCACCTTAAGCCAATCTTAGCTGGATTGATTCAGACCAGCCCCCAAAGTTCCCACCACTGTGTTCTCTTCTTTAAATATGGGTAATGCCAGCTACTCAGTGGGATGGTTGGGAAGCTGGTAATCTTATTTCTGGAGTCCAGAGCATAGTGCATGGTGTGAGGGAAGCACACGGTAGATGGTAGCTGGAACCTGAATGCAGCAGGGAAGGGGAAGTGCCACTGAGTGGAGCCAGGCTTCCCACACAGGAAAGGAACTCCTTGGGTTTGGAAAATGAGCCTTCAAGGGGCTGTGGAACTGACTCAGTAGCTCAAGTGTTTGCTGAATAAGCATGCAGACCTAAGTTCAATATCCAGAATGCATGTAAAACATGCAGGATGTGCTGGTACATGTTTGTAGTCTCCAGGCTGGGAAGGTAGAGACAGGCAGAACCTTGGAGCTTGTTGGTCAGTCACCCTAGCTACTTTGCAAGTTCCAGGCCAGTGAGACACCCTGTGTCAAAAACAGGGGGACAATTCCCAGGGAACTACCTCAAGGTTGTCCTCTGGTCTTAGTATGCACATTTAGGTGCATACAGGTACATGCATGAACACACACACATCAAAATAATACTAAAAAGGAGAAAGAAATGTGCCTTCAAGAAAGACATCCATCAGAAGACAAGGAGGATGGGTGGGTGTCTAAGCAAGGTCACTCTTGCTAATTCTCTCCTTGCCAGGGGTGGAGCAATGGGAGGGGTGGGGGAGATGAAGGAGGAGCCAGTTACAGTGGGTAGAGACATAGCCCTGGTATAAATTAATCAGAGATGAGGAAGTAAGTTGCTGGACTGTCCCAGTGTGAGGCTGCCCCAGGGAACCTTCTTTAGGAGACTTCAGGGATCAAGCCTGAATCAGGGTGGGAAGGCTGCCCAAAGGCTCCATGTCCAGAGGTGCCTTCAGATCTGACCAACTTGTTTCTTCAGACTTTTCTTCTCCCTACTTGATCTTATTCTAGCTTTTCTCTACTTTGTCCCCAGTACCTTGCATCCTGTTGGGGGACCCCTGATTCCCCAGAGCTGGAACTCCTTGCTTCCCAATCCTCTTAGGATGTCTTAGGCTCTATAAAAATTGAAACCTGCCTCTGAGTTTCAGATGTGTGCTCCTTCGGGAGTTTCCTCCATGCCTCCTCCTGACTCTGCTTAGCTGCTAGCATTGCCCCAACACCTCTCTAGGACTGTCTTACCAACAAGACTGCTCCAAGGCCTTCTTCACTGCACCAGAGACTCCAGCACACAAACCTGGCTTCCAGAGTCTGGCCATTTTTCTAGGAGGGGAGACAGCAATGTGGGCAGGGCTGGGCCCTTGTCAGTAGGGCTCCAGGCATTTATGACAGGGACTCTCACATGGGGCCACCTTCTCTGCTGCACCACCAGCCCATGAAAGGTGCATCAGAGCTTAGGGTGGCATTAACCAGCTTCTCCATGTCTGCCCATCAGTAATTAGGAACTGGCAGGTGGGCAGTGAGGCAATGGCTTGGCATTGTTTTCACCAGCATGGAAATACTTCACCAGCATGGAAGTAAAAAGTCAGTTCCCTTGACTGTGTCCCCAAAGGGGAGGGAAAGCAAGTTTGATACCATCAATAGAGGACAGAATTATGAGCCTTCAAACATCATCTTCAGGCCCAAGTCACATGGGGCTTCTCTACCCAGTGGAAAAGGTCTGTTTGTTACACTTTGTTTGCAATTTCCTCTATACCTGCTATGGGCCAGGTGAGCATGGGGGACCTCCTGAAAGGCAGAGAGTTATCTTCCTGGGTTTTATTCCCTAGACTTTAGGGGCTAGAACCTCACACAGTATGGAATACACAGGAAACAAGTCAGTGGGGCACAATAAGTTCCAAACACTTTAAAGTCCATTGCCACAGTAGAGTGTCTAGGCATCTACCCCCAATGCATGCTTTGAACCCTAACACCGAAGGGCTGGTGTCAGGGGTAGGGCCTTTTCAGGGACAGGGGGTGGAGGGGTGATTAGGTCTCGGGGGAAGCCCTTATGAATGGGTCTCATATCCTTGTTAGAACTTAGAAAGGTTATATTTCTCCCTCTACCATGGAATAATGTAACAGAAGGTGCCATCTTCTATAACATTACAGACTGGGAACCAGAAGTCCTCCTCAGACACAGAACCTGCCTGGATGTCAGACTACCCATCTCCAGAACTGCAGAAGCTTCACCCAGCTTCTGGTAGTCACCAAATGTTCCATGTTCTATCTCTTCTGTGGCCAGAGAGACTCCTGCGCTCCCTACAGCCACCCAGAGTCAGCAGTATTTTTGGTTGTGTGGTCAGGATGAACTAAAGCACTCCTCAGAATCAGAGCCTTTAACATCCACAACTAGAAGAGTGGAGAAGAAATGCCATTCAATCTCACCATTCAGTTCAGACCAATGAATCATCTTCCTGACTCCTGGAATGCACAGTACCCCTGGGGACAGATATCTTAAAGCAGCATGACCTGGTCTCAGACTCAGTGTGCTCAGAATCCAAAGGCTGAAGCTGGGAATCATCTCAGCAATGAATTGATTGACTTGCATGCATGAGGCCCTAGGTTCAATCCCCAGCACCAAAGAAAAATAAATAAGCAGGTCTAGGACTGTGTTCTGTATATGGACACTGCCTTTAAACCTGGACCAAACTCCAGAGCCCAGCAGTACCCTGTGGATGGCCAAGCACTGGAAGCAAGAAGGTGCCTTGGGCGGGTACTCTGAGGCCATGCCTGGCTTTGAGAAGAAAGAAGTAACATTCAGAAAAGGCCAGAGTTTCTCCAAAAACAAAAATAGTGCAGGAGGCAGATAGGATTAAGCTGAGGGGTACATAATCAATAACACGGCTTCTTGCATGGATGGTTAATAAAGGGCTTTGTGGGCATTTAACAGAGAGGGCTCGGGGAACAGTCTGGACCAGATGATCTGTGGGACTAGATACAGACATAAAATTCAAAATATGAAAAATCTCTCTGATCAGTGTCTCTATCCCTGTTCTCCTCTTAGCCAATGGTACAGATCTTTACATCTTTTCTAAACTTGCTGGGTATAAAAGAGTGTGGAAGGGAAGGGAGGAGAAAGGAAGTGTGGAAAGCATTGGTTGTGTTTACCAGCCTGGAAAGGGAAGGCTCTGGGGAGGAGCAGCATTTAGGCTTATTATGGGATGAGCTGACCAAGACCCACAAGTGGATACCTGCAGGGAGGGTCAGGAAGCAACTAAGCCAGGGCCATGCCCCAGCTGAGACCAGGTCATGCTACTTTAAGATATCTGTCCTCAGGAATACTGTGTTGTGCCAGGATAATGTCCACTCTCTCCATGACAGTCAGATAAGGAAACAGGCTAGATCAATGGAGTCATGTGCCAGGACACACATTCCAAGCTCCCTCTTTGCAGCCACCCTGTGTGTCAGTGTGCCTCTCTCTGCCCAGGGCATGTCTGAGCATCAGTGTCTTTTCAGCCCTTCTCTGATTCCCAGTGACAGTTTCACAGTCCTGCAGCCTAAACCTTTTTGGACTAGAATTGTAATGTATCTTTATACTGAGACAGCCTGCACCAGCCTGTCAGAGCACCAGCCTGTCAGAGCACCAGCCTGTCAGGACACCAGCCTGTCAGAGCACCAGCCAGGAAGGATGCCATTTTTTTTTTTCAGAATGTGAATGAGAAGGAATGTGGGGAGGCAGGTTAGGCCAGCCAGAGTGTGAAGGTCCTTTGACCTGGAGCTCAGAGAAAGGGCAGCACCTTCCTAGACAAGGACCAGGGAGAGTGAGGGGTATGAAACACCATGCTGTTAGCACTCTGGGGACACATTTGCCAAGGAGACCCCACATAAAAGTTAATTTGGATACTAACCACATGATACTTGACCCCAATAACAGCGAGAATCACCAGACAGATGCCTCTCCATCCAGCGTAGTGTCATGTTTCAGAAAATCTTTGGTAGGTTGAACATGGCACAAATAAAAAGTTTGTAACTCACCTGACCCACCTGATACTATGGCTCAGTGGCACAGCACTGCACAGTGCTAAGAAACCTAAGTGAGGGCACAGGGTTGAGTTGCATGAAGAGGGTTGCAGCTCAGACCTTGGATGTGGATGTGGCTAGCATAGGAAGCTTAGATTATTTTATTTTGTGACAGATAATCACATAGCCCATGCTGGCCTCAAACTCTACTATGCAATCAAAGACAACTTTGAACAACTTTTTCTTTTCCCTTCCCTTCCCTTCCCTTCCCTTCCCTTCC
>NW_021620749.1:251948-298008 GCF_004785775.1 Grammomys surdaster | reverse complement strand
CTCCTCTTCTCTTCTCTTCTCTTCTTAAGACAGGGTCTCACTGTCTTAAGTGCAGCCCTAGCTGGCCTGAAACTTATTATGTAGACTGACCTCACACTCACTGAGTCCACTCCTGTAATCCTTTCTCTGAGAGAAGAGTGTTTGCCTATCATGCTTGATGCTCTGGGATCCCCAGCACTTAATAAATCATGGGGTGTACCCACCTGTAATCCCAATACTCAGGAGACGGAAGCAAGATGCTCAGAAGTTCTAAATTGGCTAGGCTTGGTGGTACACACGTTTAATCCTCTCCTGTGAGAGGATTCAAGATTGCCCATCACTGACCCCTGTGGAGACAAACATTCCTGCTTATACTTGTCCCTGCTTCTGTCTCATTTAGGGTCAACCTGAGACTGTCAGGTATGCTTCCCTATTTAATCACATGGGATGCCTATTCCTAGGGATCCTCTTTCCCCAGGATGGCATCCCTCACTTAGTCATACCTGGTGCCTTCTGTCCATGCCAAAGCTTTCCACTCATCGTCAAAGGCAAAGGGCCTGACTGCCTTGCTCTGGAGAATAATGCAACCCTCAGTTTTTCATAGTCAGGTGATCTTCACCTATCCCATGTGCAGGTAGGATGCTGTTCCATGTATTCCTCTCTCTCTCTCTCTCTCTCTCTCTCTCTCTCTCTCTCTCTCTCTCTGATAATGGCTGCCCTGCTTGGAGGCCATGGGACTGATTGGTTCTCTTCCCCTCCTCCCTTCCCCTTCACCCTTGCATGGGATTTTCACGCCTAGCACATGGAAAATAACAGAGAAGACACAGAACAGACAGTGTACTTGAGAGCTAGAAGCAGCAGCAACAGTCTGGTAGTCAGGCTCAGAATTGCTTTCACAAGTTGGGGCTCTGGATTTGGACTCATGTCCACAGCCTCTGCCAGGGGATTCCCTCATTATCAGAATGGATCTCACAGGAGCCACGTGGGCCTTGAAGGACAATGTGGGCTATCACTGCTCACTACACTGGGTCCTGGGGACAGTCTTTCATCCGAGGCCTTCAGAGGCAAAGCCACAGCTCCAGGCAAGGGCTGTGCCTGGGAAAGTCATTTTGAAAGTGGCTCCCAAGGCACAGTGGGTGCAGGCGAGGGAAGATCAATAGCATTCATCTGCCCACATCAGGGAAAGAAATCAGGGCGGATAGCCAGGCTTTTGCTGCAGGGAAGAGATAAGGGGCCTCACAAATTGATAATGGAGATGGGGACTTAAGGAAGCAGGGAAGAGATATGCTGTGACTTTGCAGCATAGCCCAGGAAGGCTGAGGTTCAAACTTGCACCAATGGGCTGGCTACATACAAAACTGTGATTGACACTCTGCCTCCCTCCAAAGACTCAGGCAAGTGTGGAGCCACAGAACAAACATAGGGTGAAAAGTCTTGTTCAAGACCAGGTGGATTCTTTTCTTCCCAAGCAGTGGATATGGCTGCCTGAGAATGTGTAGGAGCAGCAGGTCCCTCCTGATCTCTACAGTCCAGCATCTCCTGCCCACTATGCTCCAGCTTTTGGAAGAGTTGGAAGGGTGAGAGATGGCAGCAAAGCTGGAGCAAGGGGGGTCTTAGAAACTGCTTTTTGTAAAAAGGGGCAGGACATAAGAGAAAATTTCACTAAAAGACTTCCAGAAAATGTAGATAAAACAGCAGTGATGGAGAAAGGGTGTCAGGGAAAGGTGAAGTATAAATAACTTTTTCAGAAGTTTGGTGTCAAGGGAAGAAGATGCAACAGTGGATCCTCACGCTCCACTCAAGAGTGAGGTTCCACCTGCTACCATACCACCTGAACACCCCATCTCATCTGAAGAGAGGGGTTGCTCAGGCAGGGAGTTCTGAGCAGCTATGTGAGGGTAAGAAGGTCAGTCACTAAGGTGGTGGTTTTGTCATTGGTTTTTTTTTTTTTGTATATGTGTACATGTGTACAGCACACATGTGGATGTCACAGAGCAATTCACAGGAGTCAGTTCTCTCTGTCAATCATGTTGGTTTCAAGGACTGAACTTGGGTTGTCAGGCTTATTGGCAAGTATGTCAACTGGTGAGACTAGGTTGGTATTTGGAGTCAAATCTTTGACAAGATTGTTCCTCCCCTGGGGGGTGTGATTATTTTTATGACATTGTTTAGAAAATCCAATACTGACACAAGACTATGACACATGGGCACTCCACCCCCTTCCCATCTCTGACTCCCTTTCCTGGGCTCACCGGCTGTTGTCTCTACCAGCTGCTTTTTGGGTTTTATTCCACATTGCTAACTATTAGTATTAGTATTATTTCTTGTTGGTTTTTTTCTTTTTCCTCTCTTGCATATCACAAATCTCCATATACCCTCACTGCAAAATACCCTACTCACTACACATATATTTGCTATATATTTATAATATTTTACTTCTAGTGTCATTATGACTCATAAATGTTGTCTCAACTAAGACACTTAGGATGCTGTAGTTATTTTTTCTTTTTTATTTTTTTTGTACAACATTTTGTTTTTCCTGGAATTAACTATTGTATTGTTGTCGTTGAAAGGAAAAGTATTGTGTCAGGACCAAGAAAGAGACAATCTAAGAGAGGAGAAATCCAGGACTTGCCAGGATTTTTGAAGGGTTAGGAACAGATACTGGATTCCAGTGATGTGGTCACCAAAAGGAAAAGGAAAACTTCCAACCAAATCAAACTGAACAGACTGTGCCTCTATGACATCCAAGGGAGTCCACCATAATCAATGAAGGTTGCAGTGGGGTGCAGTCTCTTCAGTCCCACAGCACAGAACAGAGACACTTGACAGTCAATGTTTGTCACCTGATAACCTGGGGAGTGTTTGGGACAGCAAGAGTTAGGGACTTACCAATCAACTGCTGTTGGATGAAGAGATCAGGCATCAGAAGGTCTGAATGTTTGGAAACTGGGTTATGGGGTAATGGGTTCAGTAGACCAAATCCAAGTCACAAGACCATATAAAAGAAAAAGTATTGACTTAGGACCCTTAAGACCAAGTTCTCAGCACAAAGGAGATTTATTTGCTCTAGAGGGACAGAGGGCAAGGATAAGGAACAAAGTCAGAAGATAGGGGATAAGGGAGAGGGGGGAGGGAACAAGGGAGAGGGGAGGGAAGGGGCATGGGAAGGGAGGAGAAGTATTTCCTTGGGGGGTGGTCAATAAAAGACTGCCTCTGCATAGAGAGGAGACAGATGTGGCCCATAAGAAAATGGTAGTGTATAAAGGTTCAAGGGGGAAACCCTGTGTTAGAATGAGGTGTTTAATTTTAACTAGGCATGTTAATTAGGTGAGCCAAAGGGGGCTTTTGATTGCTAGACATTAATACTTTGATAGTCGAACATTAGTAGTCAGCCTCCGAGGAGGAATTAGCCAAATAAGGGAATAGACCTTGAGGGGTAGCTTTAGGAATGTAATCTAACAGTTTTTAGCAGGGCAGAGGGAAATGGGGTGAAGGGTAAGGCCTGCCAGAGCCATGCCCACCATGTTCAAGCTGGCCAGAGGCCCTTCAGTTGGTATTCAGTTTCTCAAGTACTTTTCACTAATTGTTACTCAGAAATTAAAACTCTGCCGAACTCTGCCTAGTTTTAGTTTGCTTTCTGTTGCTGTGATAAAATATTCTAACCAAAGTCATCGTGAAGGAGGATAGGCTTATCTGGCTCACAGGATACAGTCCCTCGTTGAGGAAAGTCAAGAAAAGAACTCCTTGGGAGATGGATGTGACTTCCAGGGGATGACATTCTAGAAAAGGAAAGTTGTAGAGATGGAAAGCAGCTTTGGGAAGGAGAATGTAGACAGCCAAGGGAAGTAAGGGCAGCTTGGGGGTTCCCTGTGTGTCCTGTGTGTGCATTATGGTGGTGGCTGTCCAAGGTGTGGAGAGTTCACAGTGTACCCATTTTATCTCAGAAATTTTTATCTTTTAAACCCATCATATGTGTGTGTATATATATATATATATTGCTGATTGCTGTTGTGATGGGGACGCAGCCTAGGAAATCCAGGATCTTGTACATCCTAGGCAAACCACTCTCTATCTTAGTCTCATTCCAGTCCAAGGAGCCTGACTTTTAAAATAAAGGTTTTGGAGCAATAAGCCCTACTTACAGAGTCCCTGAGGATTAGGCTTAATTAAGGCTCTTAATCAGAACTGAGAAGCCCTACAATTCATGTATCCAATCTAATTCTTTCTCTAAAGCTTTCCAAGGGACAGACTTTGACAGCTATCCAGAGAGGCCATCTTGAATCCCTCTGTGCCATCTGATCTTGAGGCTGGTCAGATTTGGCCAGTGGACTCTCTGAGGGCTCTGGTGTAGCTTATTTGATTCTGCATGGGGCTTCTCTGAGGAGGTAGTGGCTTCTTCTCCCTTTGTACACATTGACTACAGTAGTTTATAACCCCAGAAATCAGCAAGAAAGAGAACTCCCACAAGGAGCCAGGCTGAAGCCCAGGGACCCTGGGGACGTGAGGGCAGCTAGAAGTCCAAAGCCCTGATAGTCTCATCCTCCTTCACAGAGACTGATGGAAGGCAACGTATCATAGTGTGTTTGAATGTCCGTTTCCCCTTGAGCTCCCACAAGACCCTCTAAGTCAGTGTGATGTTACTTTCACAAGGCATTGGATAAGGGACTATACCAGGCAGTACAGAACCATCCTTGCCAGAGTTTGCCCTTGAAATCATAGCAGGGTAAGGTATTCGTATCAGTACACTCAGTTGCTGCCAAGCCCAGCTCTATGGATGATAGCCCCCAAGGGAGCCATACATGGAACTCAAACCAGAAAAAGAAGCCATTGTACAGGGCTGGCCTGTCTCGCTCTGCCAGACTGGAATCTCAGGGCTCTGCCTCTGCCTCACCTTATACCTAGGCTGCCAGCCTCCTGCCAGCCAATCAGCTGCTAAAAATAGTCCTAACCGGCAGCCAAAGTCAGATGGCATTCTTTCCAGGCACCAACCCAATTGACAATTGAGTCTATTATGGCTTCCACTGCCTCCTGAAGGCAGGGAGCAGCAGTAGCCAGAGAAGTGTTGCAAACTCGATCATGGGCCCTGGGAAATCTGCAATTTGAATGGTGGACACTGGGAACTCTCTGTGCTCCACACATCTTCTGAGGGCAGGTACAGTAGAACCATGGTAGCAGTATACTCTGGAGAGGAGCTGGCCTAAGGACTTTAAGATCCAGAAACATCCATGGATCCTCTGAGATCCATGGCTTCTACAGCAGAGCAATTGAGAAACATCAGTGTAGACACAAAGAATCCACAAATATGGATTGGGATATGGGTCAATTGGTATCGTGCTTCTTTAGCACCCATGATGCCTTGAGGTTAGTCCCTAGCAGCACATAAACCAGGTATAGTAGTTGTACGTGTCTCTAATTCTAGCAATAATATAGGAACACAGGAGGATCAGAAATTCAAGGTCATCCTCTGCTACATTGTAAGTTCAAGGCTAGCCTGGGCTTAATGAGACCCTATCTTTAAAACGAAATCCATAAATATGGCCTACCACATGTTCTTGTTGCTTTGGGCTTTTTGAGATAGGATCTTTCTACATAGCGCTACTCACCATAGCTACTCACTATGTAGACTAGACTGACCTGACGCTCAGAGATCCACCTGCCTCTGCCTTCTGAGTGCTGGGGTTAAAGGTGTTTGCCACCAAGCCTGGTTCCACCACATATTCTTTATTTTGCAAAAGAAACCACAAGCAAGCTCACATTTTGAGTCCTGGAAACATTGCACAAGTTCCCACCACTGTCCAGGTACTTCCCACAGGGGAACATGTAGGTGGTACAATATGGCCCCTTGCCATGGACAAGACTTGAAAGAATGTTTTTCCCCCATGCTTGGCAACTCGACTCCCTGTTTTAGTCTATTAGGGCAGTGTTGACAAACGGTTACAAACTGGGTCCCCTAGACAACAGAGTGGGCCTGTCACAGTCCCAGAAATTGGACTTTTGTAATCAAGGTATTTCCTGAGGGGTGGCAAGGGTAGGGAGGATAGAGGGGGAGTAAAGGAGGGAAGGAAGAGAGGAGGAAAAGAGGGAACTTCTACTGAATATCTGGATTGGGTTGAAGTGTCTTGCACCAGGAAACCTACCAGACAAACAGAACATAGGACAGTAAGCTCAGGTCAAGAATTCTTCAAAGTATCGAGGACACTACAAGATAGAGAGGTCATTTTCCTCTGGATCTCTGAGTGGCTCTTCTTTCTAACCTCAGTCCAACTGTCTCTAACTTGGCAAAGTTCTAAGTCAGAAGCAGGTCCTTGATCCCAGACTAGCCATTGAAGCCACTGAAGGCACAATGGAGATGTGTGCCTCTTGTCAGGAGATATCGAACTTGCCTTGCCAGCATCTAGGAAGCTGACCCTAAACCATCAGGAACCTCTGAATGGACTGTGGTTTCTACTCCACTCCCACAGAGTTTTTAAGGCTTGCTTCTGACCTCAAAGGACGAATGAGGGCTTGAAGTCTCCAGAAGACCTTCTGCTTGCTTTGCCTTTAAAAACTTTCAGGTAATCAAGGCTCCAGTCATCCGGCTGACCACTAACTCAAACCACACACCTGCCTAGCGTCCTCTAGATGACAGCTTACATAAACTGCTCTGTGGCTTTGATGCACATACTTAAAGGAATCTTGCCTTTATCCAAGTAGAAATGGTCACCACTCAATACAGGGTGTGTGATAGCCTTTAAGATTCTTGAGACCCTGAGCACCTAGATGAAGGAATCTTTTCTCTTCAGGGGCTTATTGCCTGTCCCTCGCTGTACTAAGCTGTGGGATGCATCTTCCAGGGTCCTGCTTGCAAGAAACTTCCACCCACTGAGACAGTTCAGTGCTTTCTCTTACACACCAACTTGGAACTTGTTCCAGGCTGGGCTAGGGAAAGCAATTCCACTAAGCTCAGAGTTGGCCCACCTGGAGCCTCCCACTCACCCGGGAATGCTTTACCATCAGAGCACAAAACTTACAGGCTATTTACTGGATATTCTCCTAGAAAGTTGGAGTTGTTTACTTGTTTTGAGACAGGGTCTCCGGTAGCCCAGGCTAGCCTTAAGCTTACTGTATAGCCAAGGATGATCTTGCTCAAGATCTTTCTTCTTTAGGTGCCAGGATTACAGGCTTGCTCTGTCACATCCAGCATGTGCAGTGCAGGGCTTAGTGCATGTTAGACAAGCACTTCACCACCTGAGCCACTTCACAGCCTTCCTGGAAGATCTCATTATTCATAATTTTAGGAGGAGGAAATGATGCCCCTTGTTCCTGGGAGAACTCAAAAAGTCACCAGGTTACAGGAGGAGCCCAACATCTCGGTCACACATCCTCCCTGTTACAGGAAGCAAAGTGCTGAGGTTAGGACAACTCAGAGGGTAGCGTGCTTACCCAGCGTGCTAGAGGCCTTGGGTCTGATCTCTGGTGCTACATAAATAAACCAAGTGTGGTTCTAGTCTGCTCACAGGCAAAGGGCCAGGAAAGCAGTGCTGTGCCCTGTGGTGGTCTCAGTACTTATTTAACTAGTGGAATTTGGCTCGCCTGTAATATTAGTACTTAAATGGAGGCAGGATGATCAGGAGTTCAAGGTTATCCTCAGCTACCTAGAATGTTCAAGGCAAACCTGGCATATGTGAGACCACATCAAAAAAAAAAAAAAAAAAAAAGACAAAGGAATAGGGGAGGGAGAAAAGCAAGCAAAGAAGAAGAGAGGTTTAAGTTTCAAACTTGGGACCAAAGACTGAGGTGCCTACTTAACATATCAAAGCTGAGCTGGCCACCCTGCCCTCAATCATGGGCTCCTTACTGTGTTCTCCTGCTTTGCATACTCTGTCTCTACTTTAAACTCCCGCCTAGGGCTGGGCTGCTACTCCCTATATGACCCAGACATTTTGGTTAACAGTCCTCTTTGTACCTTTGTACCTCTTGTCTGCTGCCCCTGGTTCTTCTCTCTCCACTCCCCACTGTCCCCACGTGGCACAGCTCAGTCTGGTCATGCCCACTCTGAACTCTCCCCGATGTCCCTGCCTCTGGCTATGCTGTCCCTTTTTTATTTACAATAAACCTTTTCCTCCACCACACCTAGGAGCTGTCATATCCTTTCCCTTTTATTTTTTTTTTATCATCTGGTTGTGTTCTTTCTTCTTATTTCTTTCATTCATTCATTTACTCATTCATTCACTCATTCAGGAGAGAAGAATAAAGAGAGATGCTATTTCTAGAAGAAATAAATCCAAGGCTGGCAGGACACACTGCAGAAAGCACTATGAATAGTCATATCCCTTTCTTTGTTGGTGCTGGTTTCATTTTCTTTTCAGGAATTAGATTTCACTGTGATCTCAGTCTCTTGGTTCAGGAGTGGATATGAGCTCCGTCTGGCCAATGAAGAGTAAGGAGAAGTCACTACATATGCTGGTCAAGGCAGGATTCTATGGTGAAAACATAGTGATAAATGAAGGTATTCTTCCTTTCTGCGTTGGCTGTTGTCCTTGGAGGATGTGAGGCCTGGAGCTCTTGCAGCCATCTTGCTACTGTGAGGAAGTCTAAGAAAATCCTATCCACTCTGTGACTGTCTCCAGACTTTGGGAAGCATCACTTTAAGAAATTTCACAATCCCTTCCCCAAGTATCCTAACACTGCTCTCTGCAAACAGGGCAATCCTGCTCACAGGCAGAAAGCCAGGAAACAAGCCTTGAACTCTGTACTCTGTACTTAAGTCAGTGAAGAGTTTGGCTCAAAGGCCTTGGCCTGACACCTTCACTCTATAGCATTGTAAATGAAAACTCTGCCTCTTGAGATTTCCTCATCTCCCCACTCCCAGGAAACCTAATCTTCTGTTTGTGAAATGACTCCCAGTTTCCATGGAGACCAGACATCTACAGTAGAGGTAGATTGTTGGATGGGTCTAGGACTCAGCCCTGGGGCAGAGGGCAGAGAGGGCAGATTGGGCCCTTCCTAATGGCCCAATTGTTATCATTCTCACACAAAGGTCTGATTACTAATTCTTCCAGAGGGACAAGAGACAGACCTGCCCCAGATCACCTCCCTTGACTTTACAAAGCCTACCTCTCCCAACCCTGCATTTGTCTCAGCTCCTAGGGACATTCAGGTCACTGCCAAGCTGTCCCCAGGGCAGAGACAGGGCCTTTACTCAGCCCTAGGACTAGCAAGGGAGAGCCCACAGGGAAATGGCAGGAAGCCTCACCCTCTGAGTACAGCAGACCTAGGAGAAGTTCTGGGTGGGCCCTGTAAGTTCCAGTTGACACACCAAGCAGATAGGAAGAAGCACTTGTAAAGCACCTACTGTATACACTGTCCATTCTTGCTTCATTCCCTAGTAGATTCTCTGAAAATTAAAAAGACGCTGACATCTTTGGAGAGGCCATTATCCTGTCCACCACAGCAAACCCTGCCTGAGAGTCCAAAAGTAGGTTCAATTAACTTTACAGGAAAGGTGATAGAGGCGCCTTCTCTAGAAGCCTAGGCAAGCCTCTTCCACACCAACACAGACTACTAGTGTGGGTCAGCTGAAACTGGAGAGGGAAGGCTGTCCTCAAATAACTGGGTTGCCAGGAATCATCACAGTCCGCCCCTCAGTTAGTTTGGTTGCAGCTTGATGGCCTGACACCATGACTCTTTTTTCTTAAAAAAACAAACAAAATAACCCTTCTTTTTGATGTTTGTGAAAAATGTCCAAGGACATTCCTGAATGTGAGTGCATGGCATGTGTGTGGCATAGCACGTGTGTGGAGGTCAGAGGACAAGCTTGGGTGTTGGTCCCCACCTTGTTTGAGACAAGGTCTCCTGTTGTTTACCACCCCCTCCACATACCCCAGGCTTGCTGTGTTAGAACTCAGCTGCTCCTCCAGCCTGCCCTCAGCAACTCAGCACCAGCAGACACCAGACCAGTCATCACCTGCTGCTGCCAGGTGTGGTGCATTTCCACTGCCACCGATAGCTGAATATTTTTCTATGCAAAATGCATACCCTTGAAAAGGTCTCTCCAACATCACGGCTCTCCATCTGTCTTGTTCCCTCTGTCTGTCTTCCATTCTCTCTGTCTCTGTCTCTATCTCTATCTCTCTCATGTACCTACTCTGAGAAGTCCTTTCTCTTCTCTCCCCACACCTCTATCCCACATCTCACCCCACCAGTAAACTTCTTGCATTCGATCTATTACATGGTGTGATTTTGTGGCACTCCTTGGCCCCAACCCACCAATGTACTTCTGCCGCTAAATCCTAACAAGCTGGCCTAGAGATTCCAGGAATTCTCTTGTCTCCACGTTCCATCTCACCACAGGAAAACTGGTATTACAGATGCTCTTCCAGACCTGGCTTCACATAAGTTCTGGAGATTCCTGTTCAGTTCCTTGAGCTTGCTCAGCAAGCACTCAGCCACCTCCCCCAACCACTGTGGCTCCCTTTTGACTCCATGCAGACTGAATGCTCAAGCTGAAGGTCTGACTTCCTCCTTCTGAGTGGAAAGAGATCCTACCCTGTGTCAAGCTCAGCAGGGCCCCTGAGATAATCACATCTGCTTCTTTTCACAGTCTGAGATGTAGAGCCTTTCAGTGCTGCGGGTAAACCCAGGCCTTCCAGGTAACAGGGACCCCTGTCTCTGGGGGAAAGAGGCATCTTGACTTCTGTCACATTGTATAGTCCACACATTCACAGAGCTCTGCTCTCTTACCCAGAGAAAGACTGACCCCTGGTCACCTGTGGCCCCTCCCCTGCCTTGCTGTGTAGCACAGATCACATATTAGCTCAACATGCTTCTAGAAGAAAGTCCCCCTTTTACCTCAGACATCTTTAAAAGATACTTTGTTTTGTCATGAGGAGCTGAAATACTTGACAGAACCTTATTAGCCAGCCAGTGGTGTTAATAAGGATCTTGCCTGTAGGTCTTTCCTTGGTTTCTCTCTGTAGAACCCCTCTCTCCTTTCCTTTCCTAAAGCCTAACAGGTACAGCCTATGGAGTGGCTCTTGTCTGACTGTCTGGGAGAAGGTATGTTTGAGCTACAGGGCCAGAGATCTCAAGGGAATCTCAGAGATCTTTGGCTGCGCCTTCATTGGGCCTTGTTTCACGGATTCCTACCATATGTACCACATGCCAAGCTTGGCTTCCAGGCTGGAGACACAGAGGGAAGAGAGGCAGCAGCCACTGTACCTTGCCCAACTTCCAGTCCCAGTGCAGAAAGACCAGGGTGAAATTTAGACTCCAGCTAGAACCAGTTCACTTTTGGCTTTGAGAGAATGGGTTCACATCACTCCTCACACACCTTCTAATCCTCAATGAGTAAGACCAACTCATGTGGACTGTATGCCTGGACCTGGTCCAGTCTTTACTGTCCATCCAGGTCCTTCACCCAGCCCCACACTTTGTTCCTTTTTCTCCTTCCCCAACACCCTCAATTCTCTAGCCCATTGTGTGTAGATAGACCTGGAAAAGTGCAGAGAGAAACAACCTTTCCCCCAGTGAGAGGTATCAACCACAATGAGACTCTCTTTGGCTGCTGGGAAGACACCTCATGGGGTAGGACCTTCATGCAGACTACAAGAAACTTCAGCCCTGTGTTTCCAGGCATTGTCTTGCACTCCCCAGGCCAGTATGTGAACATCTGTGAGCATGTGGGCTCAGAGGTTTCCTGGAGAAGGTGATAGTGACAGGGGTGGAGGCAGTAAAAGAGGTGAGGAATGGGTGGAACCCAGAAATACAAGGATAGAGAGAGGGGGTGGGGGTCCCAGGCAGTCAGAGCCCGGGATGAAGCCTTGACTGCCTACAAAGCTTAGAACCTGAAAGCTTGAGACCCGCTTAGAGAGCACATTTACTGTAGAGAGAAGAGCTGAGAAGCACTGAATATAGGAGCCCTGCGACCGCAGCCTCACAGAGCACTCCCCAGGATGAGGGGAGCACGGTCAGGTGCTGGATTCAGAGAGATCAAGATGGACCCCATGGCTTGGCTAGATGTGGGGAGATTGAGAGGTGTGAGGAAGGACGGCTGCACTATCACCACTCAGCTTTATGACAGAGGGAGAGAAAAAGTCAGAGCCTTGCTATCAGTGTCAAGGGACAGAGTCCTCCCCATTCTGCTGCTTGATTTGGTGGCCTCTGAGGCCTCTGAGATCTAGAGTACAAGTGAACTCTGATCGACATTTTAGCCTCGTGAAGGCGTCTCTAAGAACAACAGTCAGTCACGGGCTTTCCTTCTTTCTCTCTTCCTTTCTCTCTTTTTTTCTAGTTACATTATTTGTTTATTATTTTTATGTCACATGCAAAACAATAATTGTTACATTTAGTAAAAAAAAATTGGAAAGGACCCCTCCCCCCCCCACACACACACACACTTCACCTGCTTCCTCTAACAAGGTAAACTCAACTTAGGACCCAAAGTCCATCAGAGCCATTTGCACTGGGTAACACAAGAAGGGAATTCAGGTCTGGGGACAGAGGCAGGAAGCCAGTCTGCTCAGTGCCTTCCAGCTCTGAGCATCATTAATTCAGCTCTGTCCTGGGGCTGGGGCATGGCATGCCTACATCCGGCTTTGCTTACTTAACCTTGAGGGTGACAGTGCTTGTCAGAGCCTGAGGACCAGGCTCCGTGGTTTCAGGTGCCAAAACACACCCCTCTGCTTCCCAGAACCAAGATACTGGGCTCTCTGTGGGGCTGCTCAGCCCTCAGACCCTCTTCAATGTCGAAGGTTGCTCCACCACCGGCCTTCTGCAAACTATCTGGGACCCAGAGAAAGGAGCAGTTTCCTTTCCACATCTCTCATCTCAAACTCCCTCTGCCTCAGAGGAAAATCCCAGTCCTAACTAAAGGCTGACACCAACCTCACCAGTTAATCCAGATTAACAGGAGGAGGCTGGTGATCCCTCAGGCTAGGAGACACACCCTGGACCAGTGGCTAACCAGAGAGCAGCCCATGTGCCAGATGTTTGTCTTCACATCAGTCAACCCAACCTCACCTGATCCTGCCGCACCCTCTGTGGTCAGCACTAGCCAGACACCAAGCTTGTGGGAGCCACATCACATTGAGCTGAGCCGTGTGGGGCTGCATATACTGGATGTCTGCTCTGGGCTCCTGGCTTTGCCTGGCACGGGCCACTTCATGACCTTAGACGCCTGTTCCAGGGCTCATTGAGGAGCTGTCAATCCCTCCAAGCTGGGAATGGTCACCACACAGCATCCCCCCAGGGTTTTCACTGGTGGTTGCTATGACAATTTCAAGCAGTTCCCACAATTTGTCATTTTGTGGAAAACCCCTGCCTGCTCCCAGTGGACCTATCTTTGCCAGTGTCAGAGTTGCCTCTGAAAGGCAGCTAAGGACCTCTCCATTAACAGTTACAGCATTCATGAGCACAAACCCAGAAAGAAGCTTATTTGGGGGGAACTCCTAATTCAAGGACATTTCAAAATAATATTCCTAAACATAAGAAATGCTAGGAAGCCAGAAGACCAAGAAAAAGAGGCTATTCTTAGCCAGGCATTGGAGTGCATGCATGAAATCCCTAACTTAAGAAGTGGAGGCAAAAGATCAGACATTCTTCAGTGTGGGCTAAACAAGACCTTATCAAAACAAAATAAGACAAAAATGAAGTAATTCTCAGTATCACTGTTCATAAATAATAAAGTATAAATATAAATTATAAAAACTTACAAGGTATTCATCAACCAGTGCAAAAAAAAAAACCCTCAAAATACCTGGAATTTCAGTATGCAATAGTTAGAAGATATTCACACTAGAAAATTATGAATACAAGTCAGATATGGTAGTTCACAGCTATAATCCAGTTCTCAAAAGGCAGGAGAAACATGAGTATCTCTGAGTTGGAGGCCAGTCTGACCTATATAGTGAGTTCCAGGCTGGCTAGGACTACATAGTAGCATGCTGTCTCAAAACGAATAAATGAACAAGTTATAATATATAGGCCTGTTGTGGTGGCTTAACATGAGGCAGGTGTACATAAGTGGATTGGTCACGAGTTTGAGGGCAGCCTGGGGTACATAGTAAATCCCAAGCCAGACTTGGCTATAGAGTAAAATATCTCTATATCCTATCTCAAAAAAATATACTAAGATATAAGATATATAACAGATTATTCATTCAGTATTTGGGACATGCACTAAAAACTGATTCAATTGTGGGATTCACAGGTAACTGGCCATATTGCATTCTATTTACTCTACAAATTTAAATAAAGCTTGACTCATCCACAGTCAAAATACAACCTGCCTCTGTTGTAGCTCTGGTCTCACCCCTTATGGGAGACACTAATTCATCTCTTTCATGGTATAGGTTCTCCCCGCTCTCCTGCAGAGCAGTTTCTGTTTGTGGGTTTGTTTTTGTTTCTTTGTGTGTTGTTGATGTTGTTTTGTTTTGATGGGTTTCACTAGGTAGGCTAGACCCTGCTATGTAGACGAGGTTAGAATTAAACTCACAATGATCTTCCTGGCTTCTTTCTCCTGAGTGTTGTGATTAAATCAGTGTACCACCATGCCTGGCCAGTTCGTTCTTCTTGAAGGCATCAGAGATAAGATCAAAACAGGATAAATCCAGGGTTTTCACTATATTATGTATATATCATATATATGTATATATATATGTGTATTCTACTACATATAGTATAATACATATACATAGTATACTATGGCCTTATGTTTCTGGAAGAGGTGCGGTTGAGGTAGAGCACCCTTGTAGAGAGTTCTGTGCATTCTGGCAGGGGCTATCCAGTCTGGTGCTTTGCATGTAGCTGACTGGTTGCACTGGCTAGTAACCAGGTGGGGTCATCCTGCACTTTCCTTGGCTGAACCTGCTATACAGCTTTCTCAACCACATGATGCCTAGCTATGGTCCCACCACAGCGCCTAGGCACCTGTTCACAGATGTGTTAAGATATCCAACAAGAAATCCATAGAACAGTAAGGTTCTATGATGTCCCAGGAGATGTTCTTTAATAGAAGTAGACTCAGAGTTGTAAGAAGAACAGAGAGGGAAGCCATGTTATAGAAGGAGTTGGGGGTTAAGCAAGACCCATGGAGAAGCCAAGAAGACCCAAATTTTTCTAGCCAGAGGCTGGAGGCTTAGTGCCATAATCAGAGGTAGGAAAGCCCAGGCAGGGCTTGGGGATGCAGTAGGTCAATTTTAACATTCACAGTTGACAATGATGTAGGACCCTGAGCACCTGACATACTGCCCCACAGCCCCACACTCAGACTCGGTCCCTCCTACACCAAGTCCTTTGGCTATAGGTCTGTATCAAAGACCTGGAAGAAGCAAAGGCCAGGGACTCTAGACCTGCTCAGGCCAGGTACACCGCTGGCCGTGGTTGCTGCAGTGCACACAAACTCTTCAGAGAATGCTGGACTCTCCATATTCTTTGAGAACAGAGTACATACACCCTCTGAGAAGCTGTTGCCCTGGCTATCATCCTATTCCCCCTGCCAGTTTCCCCAGGAGGTTGCAAGCCTCCCTGTCTTCAAGACAAAGGACAGTCTACTTCAAGGACAATGGGATGGATACACCCATAACAGGAGGCCCCCACCCAGTGAAGATTGGCTGGTGATGATTTCCGGTAGCAGGTCCCAACAAGCCTTAGCTGGCTGAGAAATGAAGAAAAAATGTTCCCAGCGGTCCTTGGCAGCCTATGAGGGCTGCACAGCCTCTGCTATTACTTCTTCTATCCTGAGTGCGGCCCAGCCCTATATAGGGCTGTTGGGACTGCCTGCATGTTTTAAGAAGAACATCACGCCAGTCCCTCTGGGCTCCCCTGAATGTTAAGTAATGTCCACAATGCTTGTTCAACCCAGAATGGGTCAGAAGCATAGTTAGGGGGGATGAATGATTATGACTCTGCCAGTGTTCCCCTGATCCCTTGTGCTGGTTAGTTTTTGATAAAAGTGAGAGTCATCTAAAAAGAGGGAAACTCAACTGAGTTTTGCCTTGGCTTCTCAAGATGATGACAGTGACCTGTAAGCAAAATAAACCCTTTCTCAAGTTGATTTTGGTCACCACAGCAACGGGAAACAAACTAGGACATCCCATCATGGTCTACATCTCCTCTTCCTCAGTTTTCAGCATCAATCTTGACCAAGTAAGCTTGGTCAGGATGACAGGGCCTGGTCTGTCCAACTGCCCTCTGCTCTCTCCACCACAGAGGCATCCTGGTGATAGAGGTGCACGGAAGGAGACAGAAGACAAGTTCGTTTGCCTTTCTAAGTTGGGCAACATCCACCAGGCCAGCCACAGGCAGTTACTGAAAGCAGACCTCAGTCACCTTCCAGAACACCACATTTGCCCACACATGACGCAGCTGGAGGGCACCTGGTTAGGGCCTGGGAGCAAGATGAAGGTGGGATCCACCCAGGGTCAGAGGCCTCTACATCCTCTAGAGGCTAAACGAGAGGCTGGGTGGAGGGAGCCAAGCAGGAGAAACAAGCTCCTCAGAGTTGCTCTGCCCAGTTACTCAGACAAGGAAACACAGGAAACATGGAATGTGCTCACTGGGGCCCAAAGCAGTGGGCAGGGAGGATCTCAGAACACCACCTCCCCGTCTCTGGGAAGCTACTGGTGCCGGGTGTGTGTGTGTGTGTGTGTGTGTGTGTGTGTGTGTGGCTGGTTGCATGGAAAGAAGTCAGATGTGAAGTAGTGAGAAAGCCAATAAGTGCTAAGGTGGGGTGACTTTGCATGCCCACCAGATTCCTTTGTCTTACTTCTGTGTATGTTCTCTGCCTCAGAAAGCTACCAGGCCACCGGCCCACTCACTGGCACCTGGGGGACTGAAGGCATGATGTTGTAGAAGCTTACCCTAGAACTCCAGGCCTTTACCATAAAAAGTGAAAACACTGGCCAGTTCCTGTGATTCTGAAAAAGGTTTTCACACAGCTGTCAGACTCTCCCCTGTCCCCCTCAGTTCCTGTGCTGCACCCCCACAGAGACCCTCCTGCCTGCACACAAGTTGAGACAATTAACACAGTAAAAATGCTACAGTGTAAAAACTGAAAGGCTCACATAGAGGAAACAGACCTTAACAGCTTCTCTGCCCCATCACCTCCATCCCAGTCAGGGTCCATTCGGGACCTGGCTCCCAGTGCTTACCTATCCCATGCTCCCTTTACCCTTTGCTTTTTCTGCTAAAGCTGAATTCCCAGCTGTGCAGGATGCAGATCTGCCTCTTACACAACGGCCCCACCCACACCCACAGGGCACTTATGGTTATGTCACTGCTGTCACTGGAATCCAAATTCACTGTTTAGGCATCATTATGACTAGGTCATAGTTATTAGACCCACCCCTTGTTGATGATTTGGTGAGACACCGACTCCCGGCTTGCAGAGATGTTCATTTCTGGCAATCACATTCCCTTGCCACACTGCTTAACTGTTGGCTACAACCAGAATCCTTACAAGTGACTATTAGCAGACAAAGAGGAGAGGGGACAAAACTCCAGGGCCAGAAGGAAAGGAATGAAGATGATTGTGGCTGACACCAGCTGCCCTCAACTGCAATAAGGACTGTCCTAAACTCAGTAAGAAGGGATGCAAGTGGAATCATTTAGAGACCAGAGGAAAGCAAGGCCCGTGTGAGGCAGTTGTTATGACAGAAATCCTGAAGGGCCACTCCTGGAGGAAAATCTCCCACCCACCAGCAAAGGGAGATGACCTGAACACATTTTCCAGACTGTGCTATGGAGAAACCCAAATGCCCTTGAGATGCATCGTGCCAAGCCTCTGTGTTATCAGCTCTTGCCATTTAAAATCCTTCTGTCTCTGTGACCCAGAACCCACAAAACCCCGAAAAGAGCATAAAACCAATCACAGTTGACAGCCCAGCTGTGGATCGCACAAATAAAAAAAAAATTCCCTCTCAGGTATAAAAGATTCCCACAGATAGAACAGTATCTAGAATGTGCTCACAGTCCATAAAGATAAGACAAACAGAAAAGCAATCTACTAGCAGACTCAACAAACCAAAAAATTAATTCCCTGAGAACCTTAGGTAATAGTGTAGGCAGGTGATATCTTTAAGGAAGTGTCTACCTGAGGAAAAGAAGGAAATGAACTCCAGACAGTACTGTAAAAACAAGAGATTTGGAGAGAATGGGTAACTTTTGGAAAGGAGGAATAAAGGAAATGAAATAAAAATCTCAGCACATCTGTTAATGGCAGAATAGATGCAGCCTCATTTACAGTAGGCCTAGGGTAGCTCAGCAACTAGAATGTACACTCCCTGTTGAGACAGAGACCCCGGGTTGGAGCACAAGGGACCAGAAAGTGGGACTAAGAACAGCAAGTCCAGATTCAATGGAGTTCTCTGCTGAAAATCATTTTCCTTAGAATGTTGAAGACGATGATCTCTTATTCCTGGCTTTTATGTTGTTCTAGAAGACAGATACATTGGATTCCTGTGGTAACACCCTCCCAGTCCCTCCTGGAAGCATCAGGGTCAGCATCCCCCAAGGCAATGCATTGAGAGGGTGTTCCCACTTGCTCTACCCTTCAGCTTGGGGAGCAATCTCTTCCTTCTGTAACTTCCATACTGCAGATATTTTACATTCTAACATAACTCTCATTTTCTTCATCTTCCTTCTCCCAAATTCTACTTTTTTGCTTATATTGTTATTTATATTTTCTTTCTGTGAAAATTTCTTTTAAAAAATCTATTATTATTATTACTATCACTATTATTGATGGGATAGATCAGAACCTCCAGTTAAGAACTAAAATAAATACTTTCTCCCATAAATTGCTTTGTCTGGGTACTTTGTCATAGCCAATGGGAAGGAAACCATGACACTGTGAAGCCTCCTTCTACCACCATCAGTGAAGGCATCTTCCACCTCTTCCCAGAGGCAGCTGTCTTCCTCCTTCCCATCTCCATCCTCACAGTCAGCTTCTTTTACCTGACTCCTCCATCCACCTTCTCCATCTTTTAGGAGGACCAGCTCAAGCTGGCTCTCCAGCGAATCCTCACCTGGAGCTGGCTGGGTCCCCAGAGAGAGACATGGTGCATGGGTGTGTAGCCAGTACAAGGCTACCTTGTGTCATTGATGGCCCCAGCATCAGCCCCATCTTCATTTCTTGCTTAATTTGTCCTTTCCTAGAAGTAAGATGGGGGTCCTTGCTTGTCCCTCTCAGTGCAGAGGAGGCAGGGGTCCTTTTATAAGCTCCAGGGAAGATGGAAAAAAAGAAGTGTGAGGAAGGACAACAGCCTACAGCCCATGGAAGAGGCTCACTGTCCTTTTCTGCAAGGGCCACCTCCTGCCA
The DNA here is from genome assembly GCF_004785775.1 of Grammomys surdaster. Lineage (NCBI taxonomy): Eukaryota > Metazoa > Chordata > Mammalia > Rodentia > Muridae > Grammomys > Grammomys surdaster. Next base: position 278,729 of record NW_021620749.1, on the reverse strand, counting down.
ACCACACCTGTCATACCAGCCACACCTGCAGCCTCAGCTGCCACCTCACAGAACCTTGTTTTTCCAGTGGCCCAGCTGTTTCTGGCAGTGACTCCAGGAGGAAGAGATGCTGAAGCTATGAAAGGAGACCATGAAGAGACCTCACTTTTCTGGGTTGTCACAGAGGAAAGGCTTACTGACAGCTCCAGGCTGTTCCAAGAGGCAGCATCTTCAGACACTACAATGTGAAACTGGGGAGGGGTCTCTTCTCCCTTCACCTAGAGTTGTACACTCAGGGTCAGCTCACACTGTGGGGATCTTTCTAAAGGGCTAGCCCAGCAATGGGTTTATACCTTTCTTACTTGTAAACTCTATGACAATGAGCAGTGAAAATACACACAGCCTTCTCTGTCTCCTTTCTCCTTAATCCAGCACCAGAGGGGCTTTTTGTTCAAGCTTCCTTGCTTAGTGTGCAGATACTTTTACGTGATAGCAATGGCCTTTGCGCAGGGAACAACTCACAGCTTACTGCCTTCATGGTGACTGACCCAGGACAACTATCCAGCGAGCTCTAGAATGTTTTCACTTCCAGAACCAGCTGCAGTGAAGACTGTTCATCATAGCAATCCTGTTTAGGCCACCCCTTCAGGCAGAATTCAGTGACTGGAGTCACTTTGTGTGTGTGTGTGTGTGTTGTAAATGTAGTTTATATTTATCAGTCTGTGTGTGTGGGGGGGTAGTGAGTGATGTATGTATTTATGGTACATATGTTATGGGGTATGTGTATGTGGTCTGTGTGGTGTATTGTGGGGGTGTACGTGTGGTGTATATGTGTGGTATATATAGTACATTATATGATGTTGTTTATGTAGTTTATGTATGGTATGTAGCATATGTATTATGTGATCTGTGTGGTGCCTGCATATGAGCACAGGTGTGCACACGTGTAGAGGATAGAGGTCATCAGGTGTTTTGCTCCATCACTCTCCACCTCACTGTCTTGAGGCTGGATCTCTTACTGAGCCAGAGGCCCTTTGCTTGGCCGTGGTTCTGGGGGAATTAGCTGGAGCATCCTGAGGGACACTGCCCAGGGCAACTCAGAGCTTTGAGACACTTCTGAAGCAGGTCTAAGAGAAGAGCCAGGCAATCCTCAGACCAGGAAACTGCTCCTGAGCAAAGGGCCAGGGCCAGAAAGAGCATGGAGGAAAAGCAGGCGCAGGTGAGCAGCTAGCTGCTTTACTCCAACCTAGAGTTAGGAAGGGAGTGTTAAGTGCCTCACAGAGGAAGGCAGGGGTGGTAAGCCAAATGGTAGTGTTGGCTCTCAGGTCTGGCTAAAGACTGACCCTGCAAGGTCAAGGCTCTGGGCTTCTGAGCAGACTGAGTGCAGCAGGCTGAGGCAGAGAAAGTTCTCCACTGGACTGAGGAGTAGGCAACACTGAAGCTGTGGGAACCTAGATGAAAGTTCTAGTAATCAGGAATGCTGGAATTATTGGTGGATGGATTGTTGGTGAAAGCCTTGGTCTAGCAAGACTCAGAAATTCATATACGACACGGATGGGAGTCTGCAAAGCAGCCTTCTTGATCTCTCTAAGGGTCTAGCAGCGTGGACACCCTACTGCAAGCGTCCACTTGGGAACAGTACTTGGATCTGTATTTTTCAACAACATTCTCTGCCAACTTTCTTGAGAGAGGAAAAAAAAGCAAGCCTGTACTGCCTCAGCCAGTCCAAGCAGAAAGTCCTCAGGGTGGCCAACTTAGGGAACACTGAGCATTAAGAGATAATCGAGTTTGGCCCATTGGCTAAACAGGAATCTGTGACTGTGTACCAATACCAGTGAAAATAAACAGGGAGAGAGGAACACAGTGTTGAATCTGTTGTGTGCTGGTCAAAACTGGTGAACCTGACCCATCAAGAGGAGGGTCACACCTATAGTGCTACATGTACTACAAAATGTAAAGGTTACGCAAGACGAAAAGCCTGGAACTGAGCACAGAAGAAAGTTGGGAGATGTGACAACTAAACCCAAGGAATTGGATGGAGTCCAGGTTCCCCAAGGTTAATCAGAGCCACTTATGCTGTCTTGAGGTCACCAGTAAAAATTTAAAAGGATTTATGGACTAGTTAGCACACTGCTAACTTGCTGATTCTGCTGGCTGTTAGAAAATTAAAGTCCTTGGTTTTGAGGAAATACACACTGAAGGACTGAAAAGTAACTGGGCATACTGTCTGCAAGCTTCTCTGAGGGTAGTTAGTCAGAGAGGAAGGCAGACAAGGGGAGGGTGGGTGGATGGGTGAAGAGGATGGGCAGCTGGGTAGACAAGTGGGTAGTTGGAAGGTTGGATATAGTGGCGATAGTGGGTTGATGGACAGTTGAATGGAAAGGCAGTGGCTAAGAAAAGGATAGTCAGGAAAATGAGGACAATTACATTTAACTGAATGAGAGACCCAGAGTCAATGTGAAATCATAACTGATACAATCTGAAAATATTTCAGATGTAAAGTTAACATGAGAATAGTAAATAATTAAAAAAAAAAAAAAACAAACATTGATGCTAGGAGCTCCTCCCCACCAGATCAGGTATATCCAAAAAAAGACCATGGGCCATCCTCTGCTTCCCAAATCTCCCAGGCCCGTGCTGTATCATATGAAACATCTCCAAAGCCCATGTTACTGTCTCAGAGCTCTGGTTTTTAAGAAGCAGATAATTAGAGCTTATTGATAAGAAATAATAGTCTGTGAATTCCAAAAGTAGGCAAGTCCTTTATTGACATAAAACAGACCTCCTATGGTCTCCGTGTTTTACACAAGAGCAGGAGACAGTGAAGACAAATTGAGGCGTATTAAAACATAGCCAGCTCCACTACTTCCTGTCATGAAAAAGTATCCTGTCCATGATTCATGTCAAAGTACACAGTACATTAATATCATTCTGTGCAGGTCACCTCTATGGTGACAATGTTCAGAACACAAATGGGGAAGGTACAACAAAAGGCTATCAAATCTGACTCCTCAGAGTACAACCATCTCCAATGGCCACCTCTGGCCACATTCATCTTCTGTATCTGGAACAGCAGGAGTCACCGCAGGGCAAGTCAACAAAGTCCTTGTCACAAACCGTCACTTCCCCAAAAGAGCCTGAAAGAGCGAATTGTTTGACTAAACAATTTTTTAATATAAAACCCATTTACAAAGAATTTTCCTGTAACTTTTATATATAAGGCTCTGACGTTTTAGGTGAGAACTCAGCAGGGAATGTGAGGGAAGAGGCATGCTGACCTAGACATCAAAACTAAAAACAAAAACAAACAAACAAAAACAAACAGCGGTTTCAGGCTGTAAGGCTGTTCAGTGTCAGGACCAGCCCTGTGGTTTTATAATCATTCCCTTTCTAGGCTCCAACAGCCAGATCCTCACAGGTCTCAAGCAGAGCTACCTTGTCACTCAGGTATAAGAACCCACTATGCCTCCAGACAGATATTCTGCCCATCGCAATGAGAAGAAAAAGGACACTGCGCTTCCCACGTCTCTACTGAAGATGCCATGCTCCAAGCAAGCAGAAGTGGCTTACTCTGGAACAGAGGGAGCATTCTTGTATGGGCTTTGTTGTAAAAGGCCTGCATCAGCATCCAATCAATACCACAGTGACACGACACCAACCTAGCCCCATCTGACATCAGACCCTTTGACTACAGGTCAGTAGCTGGTGGTAGCCTCTGCCCCAACACAGCTACTACTGCCTTGTCCATTAGCCTCTGCTTGGTCAGTGTATGGGCAGGCCACCAGCAGGGTGAGCAGTGTCCCAAGACCATTCTGTCCCCATGAGGAAACAAAGGGACCAGAAGCCTACATGGAGCCCTGGTTCTGTGGTGGCAAGCTAGGTCTTGCTGCGTCGGAGCAGTGTGGCAGCAGAGCTCTGGCCTCCTTGGAACTTGAGACTCTGCAAGTTGATGTGTGCTCCGTGTTTGAGCAGTGTCTCCACAGTCTGGGAATGCCTGCCCTGAGCAGCAAGGTGCAGTGCACTGAGGCCCTGCTCGTCAGACAGGTCAATGAGGTCAGCACAGACCAGCTCCTCCACCACCTCTGAGTGTCCACGGGCGGCAGCCAGGTGCAGGGCTGTCTGATTCAGGGGCCCCCGAGCCAGGACATCAGCCTTCTCCTCGAGGAGCAGCTTGACAGTAGCCAGGTGTCCATTCCTGGCTGCCAGGTGCAGGGCAGTATAGCCCTCTGAGGTCAAAGCCTCCTTGCCAGCACCGCGATGCAAGAGTAGCCTGGCAGTACTGGTGTGTCCAGTCTCTGCGGCAACATGCAGAGGTGTCTGTGCCTGTAAGCTGCAGATGTTAATGTCAGAGCACAGGTCAATGAGGATGCGAGCCACACGGTAGTGCCCCCTCTGAGCAGCCAGGTGCAGGGGTGTCCTCCCATCTAGTGTCTGGGCATTCACACTCACCCCGGGCTGCTTGGCTAGCAGCTTAACAATGGGCAGGTGGCCCTGCCAGGCAGCATAGTGCAGAGGCAACCAGGCATCTTTTCCCTGCAGGCCCACGTCCACACCACGGCGGAGCAGGGTACGCACAATGTTCTCCTGCCCATGCTGGCAGGCTACATGCATGGGTGTTCGGCCCTCGAAGTCTACCTCGTTGACAGAAGCATTCTTCTCTAGTAGCAGCCTTGTGCTGGCCTCATCCCCATTCTGGGCTGCAAAGTGCAGGGCAGTCCACTGGTCCTCATCCTTGGCATTGACACTGATCTTCCGGGCCAGCAGTAGCTCCACAATTCCGCGCCTCCTCCGCTCCACAGCCAAGTGCAGTGGTGTCGAGCCCTTCCTGTTGGTCAGGTTGGGGTTGGCATTGTTAAGAAGCAGCCACTTGACACATTCCTCCTGTCCAGCCTCCACAGCCAGGTGCAGCAGGCTGGCACTGTTGTCCAGAACCAAGTCCACATCTTGGGGCTGCAGGATCTTCATCAACTTGCTGGTGTCCCCCGATATGATGGCATCCACTAGCTTCTTCTTCTGGATGTCTGTGGGGCCCAGATCTGCAGGGAGAGGAGAGACAACATCAGAGAGCAGTGAGGCAACCACTACAGAATGTGGGCTTCTAAGGGTTGGGGGCTGAGGTCAGGTGGACCACACCTCTAGGGACTCTGAACAAGGACATTCAGGATACATCCTTTATTTGCAGGTGTTTAAGCATCAACTTTGAGTAATGCAGTTGATGTCTTCAAAGTGTTCCTCTGCTGATTTGCAGAATAAAACCACTCTAGCTTTTCCAGGGTTGGGAAAGCCCTCCCCCAGCATCAGCAGAATTGCTGACAATCATTTAAAAAGAGGGGCACCAGAAAAGAAAGCCAGACAGAACACAACCTGCCCAAAGACTTAGACCTGCAAGACACTATTCCTGGGGCCTCTACTGGCCTATAGAGCTGGTTCCTGGAACTTCGAGGAACACAGACTCAAAGTGGTACCCCCCCCCCCCCCGTTATGGGGTCATCACATCGAGTGTTTCTGAAGTGATTCTCAAAACTAGATTTCTCAGAACATACTCTGTATTCACAATGAAACTTCTATTGAACCTGAAAATCCACTGCATTATTGGAAATCCTGATTCCAATAAATACATTCCCTCTGCAGGTCTGGGTGGTACTAAGGAGACAGACCCTGCCTGGTGTTTAAATACTGCATTCTTTTTTTTCCTTTGTTGTTTTGAAACAGGGTCTCTCTATGTAGTCTTGGCTGCTCTGGAACCTGCTTTATACATCAGGCTGACCTCAAACTCTCAGAGATTACCCCGTTTCTGCCTCTCAAGTGCTTGGATTAAAGACACCACCATGACTGGCTTCAACACTACATTCTTATAGGGTGGTAGTCACCTCTCAGGCATGAGGACAAGGCATCACTAGAGAGGGTTAAGTCTGAAGAGAAGATTTTAGAACACATTTCCCCATGGCAGACAGTGATACTTCTGAGGCTGCTGTGAACTTAGCTCTGACTGTCCTTTTTGACTTTGTTGTCCACTGCTTGGTTAGAATCAAACATAGTCCTCTCTACCTATCTTTGCAAGGCATTTCCTTAACCTTCAATGCTCTTTAACCCAACATTCTACTGGAAAAATCCCTGCAAACTGGTAAGACCTCAAGTCTTTGCAGTCAACTGCACTTGGCCTCCCTCATGCTACAGCCCAAATTGAAATGTCTGTGTCTTACAGAGGAGCCACAGAGCTGCAGGTGTCAGCACCTCATAGGGACAGTCAACCCAGCTTGATGCAAGCCTATAGTAAGCGTATCCATAAACACAAAAGCTTGGGGTAGGGGTTATCTGGAAGTGTCTGAGTATGAGGCATAAGGCTGGCAAGTAAAGTCTCCAGGTGTCACTAGCTTCACTGGATGGGACTTGGGCTTTCCAGGTTGCAGACATAGACCAACCTTTGTCCCAGGGCTAACTAGGCCAGTTTATGTGGCCTATCTTCTTGTGTTAGACACCCAACAGAATCACACTACTGATGTGGGAATTTCTGGATCTGTGTTCTGAGCAAACTATGAAGATGACACCACAAACTCATCAAAGAAAACAGAAAGAAGACAAGAATTATTACCAGGGCAAGAGACCTTGGCACAGTAGCTGCTCAGACTCTAATACAACTCACAAGAGAGCCCCGTGCAAGCTCACTAGTGCTCATGGACACTCACCGCCTGTCGAAGCTTCCCGCTCAAATGACAGTGACAGTGATCCTCTGGAGGAAAAAGCAGAGTCCACTGAGGACACCCCTGAAAGCCTCTTGCCACTACTGGACGATGGGAGCTTGCATTCAGAGGAACTTCGGCTGAGCTCCTCAGGGCCTTCAAGAGTCTGGGAGATCCCAGAGTCTAACTGTGACAGCAACTCGGAGAGACTGCAGTCGTTATCGAAGGGGGGAGCAGAGGCGCGCTTGAGGCGTGAGGACTCCGGTCTGCTCTGCAAAGATGGAAAGGGTAGTAGTGAGGACTCTGCTCCTCCAGCCTCCATGTCAGAGCACAGAGAACAAGACAGAGGGACCAGAAACTATTAGATGGAGGTCCCATAGCTATGCACTACCGTCAAATAGCATCAAGAAACCCTGAGACTCAGGGCTGCAAAGAAACCTCATGGACTTGCCTGGCACAAAGACACTGTAAGAATAACAACTTAACCAAAATGGAAAAGTCTAACTACTACATGATGCTGCCACCCACTCTGGGGCACTGTCTAGGCCACAGGCAGTCCATCTGTGAGAGAATAGTCCAGACTCGGTCTACCCAAGACAGGCAGCCCAACAAGAAAGGAAAGTAGTCAGGCTGGGGCTCTCCCTTGCTCTGACAAAGCTTCAGACTTGTCAGGTATGTCAGTTTGGCTTGGGGCTATGAGAGCGAGAGCACTGGGGGACAGCGGGGACAGGTCTGGTTGCTTCAAGAAAAGCAGATTTCTAGTAACTAAGTCTGAGGATTGCTCACTCTTTCTGAGCCCTCCTCCCTTTGGGAACCGCCACCTGTGCTTGCCACCTGTGCACTAAGTTGTGTCTACTTGCTGGCTTCAAGCATATCAGAGGTAGGTTCTGTCCCTTTGTTGCTGTCAGGAGAATCTTTGTCCCCCAATTCTCACCTGTCCCACAGCTGTTCTACTTGGGAGAAGCTGTCCAATGCCAGAGGAACCATCACCACCTCACCACCACTGCCAACCTTTACAGTGGAGTCCTCTTCTTCAATCAATCATATCCTAGAGGCACTCAGCTAGCACTGGCCTTTGGAGCTTCTCATGGCTTCTGAGTAACCACATATACTTGTAACACAAACCATTTAAGAGCAGACAGTGCTCAGATCCTCAAGCCCTACCTACCAGGGGCCCAGGAGGACGGGGGCCATCTGCCCTTCATGGTTCGTCCTACACTTATTAACCTCGAGTGTTGAGCAGATGGGGGGATCCCCATGGGACAGGCTCAGAGGGAAATGGGGAGGAATTTTCAGAAAAGATGTTGGATTAGAAAATCCCACCACAGATTAGAACCCTGAAGATGCTTGCTAGAGACGCTTACCTCATTCCTGGGCTCTGAAGAACTTTTCTCACCCGGCTCATGAGCCAGGTCTTTCACTTCCTCATCAGGTTTTTCACAAAGGTCTTCGGTTTCAGAGGTAATTTCTTTTAGAGAGAAAACAAAAAGGGCTGTCATTTAGATATAACTCCTACACAATACTATGGGGACAGAAGCAGTGATACCCCAATCTTGACCAGCAGAGGACATGCTCAATACCACTGGCAGTTTGTAGAAAAAATCCCTGGCATCACTAGAAGACAACCCACCCACCATCCTGAGTGTCTGGGCAACCACCTGCAAGGTCTCATCAGGATCAAAACAGGTCTTTCTTAGTACCCTGCCGGACACAAAGGGTTAAAGCTATCAGGGCTGGCAGGTGAGCCCTATCTACTCATGTCTCCCCAGATTCATGTGAAAGGCAACTCTATCAGGTTCACTTTCTTACTCCAAAGGTACATCTGTCCATGAGGACAAGACCCTAAGGGAAGCGAAAGAAAATGACAGACCTTTAGTCACCGCCAGCTGCCTAACTAAATGTACACCATTGTACCTGAACTTGAAATCCAAGATTCTAAGCTCCCTGGAAGCAAATGCAGCCTGCTAGGAGAACAGATGGACACTGGGTCTGACTGTCTAGTTCTAATAACCCATCCCAGCCTTCAGGGTTGGGCAGCCGAAGTAGGGGATGGGCCAACCTGTCAGTGGTAGGCTTGTTTCATCCCTGTCTCTGCACACATTGTTCCCTGCCTGAGCTTGGCCCTCAACCCTGTCCTGGTCATCAACTCTACGGCCTGTGACACGGGAAAAGCCATCACATAGCAGTGATGAGACAGGGAAGGGCACCCACCTTGGAAGGTGGGCCGCACCTGCGGGTCTTCATCCCAGCACCGTTGCATGAGCCCTATCAGGTTGCTACAAGCACGTGGCCGGGGCCTGCAGACGGGTGGCAGCTCTGGGCGGTGGCCCTTCACCACCTTCACCATGATGTGCAGGATGTTCTTTTCATCTGCAAAGGAGAAACAGATGTCAAGACTTTGAGGAGCAAGAGATGGCTCCTCATTTAAATGTATGGATAAGTGCTGGGGACATGCTGTGACAGGCACATCATCCAGGACACTACCAAACCTGGACTTTTCTTTAATCCATCTGCTTATAGGACATAACATTCTCTGTGTTTCTCAGTTTTACAAACTCATGGGCACAGACTCTGCCGTTATTATCACCAACCCTAATCAGGAAGGGCTCAAGAGGGACTCTCGGTGGGTGACCTTCGGCTCACCTTAAACTATGCATCCCATCTGCCACTGGTTCCCATGGGCATTCCCCACCCCTGCATTCCTAGCACACCCTGAGGAGCAGCAGGCACCTAATGGCAAGTATGGAAAATTGGCCCACAGTCTCCGTCGGCTGCCAGGTCCACACTGACGCTTCGTTCACTTTCCCGTTAAGTCTTGTGCAATGCCTGTCTCTTGGTGTCTGTAGGTTACTTCCATGGTGATCCAGCCTTCCAACCCAGCAAGCTTTCCAAATGTAGCGAGAGTCAAGAGAATACCTACAAGATTTTTTGCTGCCAAGCAAGCTTGATGGGGTCTGCATGGCATCTGAGAAGTTCTGCTTCCCGCTTCCCATAGCTAGCAGGCAACGAAACCTGAGGGCCTAGAACCTTGATACACCACCTGACTCAAGAGTCACTGCTATTAGACAGTTTCACACCCAGCAGGTAGGCTGTCACACTGAAAAGAATTCAGTATGTGAACCTCCATGGTGGGGAACACAGTTAAAAGAAAAAGCAAGGGGGGAAAAGAGTGGAGAGATGGCTCAATCCTGGTTCCCAACACCCACATGGTAGCTCAAAACTGCCTGTATCTCTAACACTAGGGAATTCAATGCCCTCTTCTGACCTCCACAGACTCCTGCACACATGCAGTGCACAGACATCACTCAGGCAAACACAAATACACATAAAATTAATATACCTTTTAAAAGAACAATGGAGGGCAGGAAGATAACACCACCACTCTGCTGGATGTTTAACAAGCTACCCAAATCCCCTGAATCCTGCAGTACTTAGAAGAGCTCTTCTCCACCCTTCCCCTTTTCCATGCCGGTTTGAGTGTGAGACAGAGCCAGCAATGGGGCCTCAACTTGAGGGCTCTGACTTAACGATATCTGTCTGTCTGTCTGAACCCAGGGCCTCACATATCCTGAGCATGCTTTCTATTTTCAAATATATTTGGTCACACCCCACAGTGCAAACAGCCAGAAATGTCATAAAAGAAAAGAAACTTCTCTCTTCCCATTGCAGCTAAAAATGACTTAAGTTTTATAAACTTGAGTTGATATGGTGGGACTTCTGGAAACGGGCCAACCACATGTTTTTACTGCTATTCTCAGTGTGTTTAGAATGATTAACACAGCAGATTCTGTCATGTGTGTTTTATACCATTTGTTTTTGAAAGGGAGGGAAGAAGGAAGGCGAAGGAAGGGTATCTTGTTATATAGACTTTTAACAGCACCTAACACTAAGCAGCATCAAAGAATAAAGCTGCATATGGTCTGATGGTCCCACAATTGACTGTCCTTATGTAAGGAACACAGCAGAAGGCCAAGCCTGGATGTACTGTCAATATAAACTTGATAAGTAAGGAAGAAAGACCATGCAGGTGTTTTCTCAACTTCCTGCAAAAAGCTGTACTTGCAGGGTAGGTATAAGGCATCTTCCTTGAGGACAGGCCACATGTCTTTGAAGCCTTAGGGAGTCTAGCCCAGCCAAGTACAAACCAGAGGCATTGGGAGGGTGGAGAAGGTTCAAGCACATGCCCACTGTCTTCATGCAGGGCCACTTACCTGCAAATGGCTTCTTCTGTGTAAGCACACCCCAGATCACAATGGCGAAGCTGAAAGAGAAACTAGGTATCAATTGGTGCTGTAGGGTCAGGTTTGATAAGAGTTTCCGAGCTCTGAGCTGCCATCTCACAGGGGCACAGACCAAGTACTCAGACATCTAGGGGCACTTTTGCCCCCTATTCTTCTCTGCCTTGTCTTCAATCCTTTAAATCCAAGGTCAGGTTCTGTCTAGAATATTCCTCTAAGAGGCCCTGGGAGGCTTCATCAGAGAGTAGCTAAAGAAAAATCTATAGAAAGTACTAAGAAGCAACAAGCTGAGGCAAAACCCTCTCAGCTACTGGCAGACAAATGTTTAAATAAATAAATTTTTCTAGATACACTGAAAATGGCCCAATCTTTAAAAAAAAAAAAAAAAGACTGAAAATTGAGCCTAACTCATTAACTGGAAAATGTAGGTTCAAAAGTTAAAGCCAATATTAAAATAAACAAAGTACTTGACTATCCCCAAACTCTGCAAGCCCTGACTAGTCCCCAGAGGGCCATGCCCAGTGGGACTCACTGTTCAAAAGCCCAACACTGGCACACTGGCTTCTGTCAAACCAGTTAGCTGAGCCTGGTGACAAAAGACAGAGTTGGCTGCTCTGGTCCTTTCTTTTCCAATAGGTTGTTGGAACAAGACCCTCACAATTTGAGGAGGAAAGGGAGGTAGTTCTAAGGTACTCAAATCCCGAATGTCAGATCCAAAGGGAACTCCATTCCTCCTATGCTAATGGTTAGACAAAAGCCAGCATTAACCAGGAACTCCGGAAGCAGGTTCCTCTTTAATAAAAGGAGCCACTTCCCTTATCACTAAGCAGAAGGGACAATTAGCTATCTGTGGTGCCTATTAGCATACCACAGCTCATGCTGCCAGGCTCCTTCAGTATTACAAGTGCCTGCTACACATGTGCTGGCATCCTGCTCTTCTAGTCTCCCCCTCTTCCCTAAACTTGTCCAGCTCTTACGACTCAGCCACTTATAACCTTGCTATGGTCTTATTCTCTCATTCTCTCTCTCTCTCTCTCTCTCTCTCTCTCTCTCTCTCTCTCTCTCTCCCTCTCTCCCCCCCTCCCGCCCTCCCTCCTTCTCTCCCACACTCTCTCTTTGCTCTACTCCAGCTTCTCTTCTGGCCAGGTCCAGTTTGCGGGCCATGTTCAGACTGCTACTTTCTCTCTCTGCTCTGGAATCTTCCAGATGCTTCTGGCTGCTCTCTCTCCTATCTACAATTAAAAAAAGAAAAAAAAAATCTCCCCTTTAAGCATACCATGGAGTGATCAAGTTGTCAGTTTATATACTGGAGACTTAGGATGTGAACCAGTATCCCTCCTTCAGAGGCAAGTGACTAAAAAGTGACTGGCTCACTTTGGTATTCAGAGGAGTGTGAGCTTTGAGGAGTGCAAACCCATACACTATGGCTCTGCTATTCAAAGCAGCCGTTTCTTCTGACAGACAAGTAATATAACTCATGTTTCATGAAAATGCTGTATCATATCCAAGCACTGGGCTAGCAACTGCTTTTCTAACTACTACTGCTTAGCACCAGCCAGGAATAGCCTGTTTGTCAGCCAGCAACATCCACAGGAGAGAAAACTCATTCAATGCACCTGGGGAGAAGGTACCCACCTGCCAGCTAAAATCCCCAAGTCCAACAGGCACACACCATTTGCACATGCATCAAACTCCAAGGCTGAATGGTAGCCCAGGCCTTTCTGGAAACTGCTGCTCAGGGCAGGAAGCAACAGTGATTGATGCTTGGAGCTTTTAGCCTGGCACATAGGACATGGTGACATATCACACACCTGTATACATCGTGTTTGGTATCAAACAACCGGCTCTTCTCACGAATTCGCTCTGGAGGGAGGTAGGCGATTGTACCAAACAGGCCATCCATGCTGAGGTCATGAGAGTGGGACATGCCATTGCACTTGGCCAGCCCAAAGTCAGAAATCTGTAAGAGCAATTCAAAGGAGGCACGTCAGCCTTAAAGGGAGCCAGAAGAAGCTGTGGTGTATCTCCCTCTGGCACATGAGATGGTGGGGGCCCAGCACATGCTCTAGGGGTTCACCCCCAAACAGAAGGGCTGAGCTCCAGTCCGCCCTGTCTCTAAGCAGGCAGGATGCAGAAGGGCCGAGCCTGGATGTACCATCACTATAACTTGATGAATGGGGAAGAAAGACACCATGCTTAAAGAATGGAATTCAGTTGGAGAAAGAACTCAAAAAGAATGAGAACCAGCCTCGCTTCTGTAAGGCTTTACATCTACCCTGGTGGCTAATGGTCACGGTCAGCAGGAAGGAAGGGAAAAACAGCCTTCAGCTTTCAGGCTAAGGGAGCCACGTGACAGGCTAGGACATCTATCATCTATGTCAGTCCGGTTATGCAACCTTCCAGCTGGGGCAGCTACAAGTGCCAGCAGGTCCTTTAAAGCGTAACCCGCCTTCAGAGAGCTTTAGAGTGAGCAAAACACACGCCTCATCACCTTCCGGGCTCACTAGTCTACTCCAGACATGGTGTCCCCTCCCTTGGTGATGAAGTCACTGTCAGGACCCCCATCACTACTTCCAGAGTTCACAGGGGAGGCAGGTTTCCCAATTGGTGACAGTGTCCTTGCAACTCAGGCCTGCAGGCAGCTCTGGGAGTCCCTGTTTTCCACCCATGCCACCACAGCCAGGTGCAAACCAGACCCTTTGAAGCACTGTGTATTCATAAGATCCAAGTCAGCACCAAGTAGCCTTCCAGTGTACATATAAATGTCCCTTTTCTAGTCTCCTTCAAGGCTGATGTGGTTTTAACCCTTTTAATTCACTCCTGGGCTCATCTTCAAACACGCCCTGGCAGTAACAGGAAATGGGCTGAGTCAGGATTCTTGTTTCTAGACTGGCCATACCCATGACGGGAGCCCACAGCCTAGTGTCATAAATGCTGAATCAGGAAAAGCACACCTCTGTTTGTTTTTAGCTTTTTGTCAGCGACTAACTTTTCTGGTAATAGCCCGGCACCACACAAAAGCAGCGTTTTCGGCTCCTTTCAGGATGGTTCCAGTGAGGGGGTAGCCTCAGCACCCCAGCTTCGGGACAAAGTCTTTTCATGCTAATAGAACACCTTCTCATCATGGCTCCACAGCTTCTAGCCCAGCCATTCAGCTGACACTGTAAGAATTACAAGTGCCATCAGGTCGAGGGGACAATGGCCTGCAAGAGAATGTCAGCCCAGAATTTGTCAAGGGCAGCCCTTACTTCCTCAGTGAACGAGCATTAAGTGCCTGTTGTGTACCAGGTCTGAGAAAATACCTAGGTCAGTCAGCACCCAGACCTAAAAAAGACAATCTGCTAGTGACAAACTAGGTACCAGGACATCACTTTGTACTCCAAAGGGGCTCTGTATGTGTGAACCCTAACCCTCACTCATCTAGATACCAACCCAGAAGTAAAGTGTCTTTACTCCACTTCTCAGCAAAGTGACAAAGCTGTGGGTGTAGTGTCTTTGTCCCATAGAGGGCAGACTCTGCACTCCCAAGGATAACACTTGGAAGAGGATAGTACTGTTGCCCCTCAGAAGCACACCACAAATCTCCCAAACACCCACACACCTGTCAGGAGAGGAGAGAATGAAACATCAAACATTGGCTCCACCTAGGGCAGTACCTAGGGACTCTACAGTGTCCCTGGGTGGAGTGACTTGGGCTACACCAGCCCCATGGCTCCCAAGGTGGTGCTGGGTGTACTCACAGCATCCCTGGTTAAGGCACATGTGGTGCAGTCAGCTCCCATTCAGTAGTTCTTAAAGACACAGGAGCCTTCATACACCACCCTCCACCCAGCACTGCCTGCTGCTTTCCCTACCCCGTCTCAAGTGCCCAGAGTTTTGTGTGATTTTTCTGGGCTTCCTTCCACCTCAAGTCTACTCTCCCCTGTACTTTCATGTCCGGCTGCATACAGAAGCAGAGCCTGCCCTCTATGAAGGCTAGCCTCAGGTATGCCAGGGGCTGTCTTCACATTCTACCTTCACAAACAACTCTGGCTTTCTGTGACTGTGGTGTGTAAGAGAGTATTGCTGAACATGTTGTGTTTGTATGACAGTGGGTTGTCAAGCTCTCTGGAAGCTATTTCAATCTCTGCTCTAGACCTGCAGCCACTAAGTGACTACACTGCTCGTCCGCTCTGTGGTGAGGCCCTGACCCAGGGTATGGGCTTGTTATTATTTTCCTTTTCTGGTTTAGGTTTCATGTATGAGAGCAGTGATTTTATGACCCACTGAGCACACAGGCCCTGTCCTACCCAGGAAGAGTGGAAGCCAAGTTCTCCCAGCCACAAGAAAAAAGAATCTAAGAAACTCAGGTCACAAGAAGATTGTGGAAGCCACCTCGGAGCTGGGTCACATCAAGTTGTGCGATATGCTGTCACACTTTTCAGGATGTAAAGGCCAACTCATAGCAACTGTACAGAGTGGAAATCAATTTCTCTGCGTGACTGAGCCTGAGTCTGTAAGTCACATGGGTTACTGTGTGCTGAGTCAAGCTGTCAGGATGAACCTCCTAAAGTCAGGCCAGCAGGGTGGGTCTGGGAATGTTAGACATGCAGATATATCTTAGTGACACAGGCTGGGGACACTGTTCCTCATGTGAGTACTGCCTGCTCTAGGACCCGCTGTCTCTCTCCCTTACTCTGTCCATCTGCTTTCTTGCACACAAAGGAAGGGAGGTTGTGACCAATACTGTGGGCCCATGACCTGGACTCCCCAAGGCCATGTGCACGCCATATGAGAAAGTCCATGACAGATACTGCCCTTGGTGTTGAAGCAGGAATGTTCAGAGGAAAAACATGTCCAAAGCCAAACAACCTGGTACAAACTGTCAATACTTATATCTAGGCACACAGCACTTGCCTCCTGTATCTCCTGTATCTTCACACTCTATTTTATAAATTTCCAAAGACACAAAGAATCAATCTTGTAGGTCTCATAACAGTGACTGCCCACAGCTTCCTGGCAAGGTCAAACAGATGAAAAGTCCTCTTCACAGCCTGTGTCTATAATACAGCACCTATTCCATAGTCCCAGAACACTGAAGAAAACCAGGTTCCGTTATCAGAGGACACAAAGTCTCACCAGTTCACAATCCAACTTCTGATGCTATTTCTAAAGACAATAAGCCTGGGACCATTAAGTCCCTGATCTGTTTCAGGGTGCTTAGAACCTAACACGCCAGGATATGGGGGAGAATCCCATGGGTTTACATGGGCCACTCTTCCAGGTACCTATTATGTTCAGATCAAGTGCAACCAGCTGGGTTCTCCAGTAGGTCTTACAGTGAAAAAAGTCCTGGCTTCAAGTTCTCTGCTCCAAGGACAATCACTTCCTTCCTCAGGCTCTATTCTAAAATCCCAGACCATCTAGATAGAGCCTCCCTAAGGCATCCGGCATCCCGGTTGCCCATTCCTCAGGACACACACTGCCCCTACCTTGACATGGTAGTGGGCATCCAGCAGGATGTTCGCTGGCTTCAGGTCTAGGTGCAGCAGTGGTGGAGACATGCAATGCAGGAAGTTCATGCCCACAGCTGTCTCATGCACAATGCGGAAGCGCAGGTCCCAAGGCAATGGCTCTGAGGCCAGCAGCTTCTCCAGAGAGCCTGTCTCCATGTACTCCATAACCAAGCCAACAGGTTCCTGGCATATGCCATACACTGGTAGAATGTAGCGGAACTTGGCCATTTCCATCTTCTTAGCTTCCTCCAGAAGTTCCATGCGTTCCCTGAAAAAGTTCATAGATATGAGGGCATGCAGCTGTCACCTAGCTGGACACAGAGCCACTAGCCAGGACACACCCAGTGATAAATGCACATGTGTACAAAGTTCACTGTCATAGAGTTTAACCTGCCTCTGCACCTGGGGTCACTGTGAGGATAGAGCCTAGCAGTTATCTGGATACCTACAGGTGACATCATGTCCCTTGTCTGGATGGAAAACTGCTAGCTAACTATCCAAGGACCTTCACTCTCACCTCTGTTTAATCCCAACTCTTTCACTAACCCAGTCACTCCTGGATCTAATCTCCAATGAGCTTATAGCAGGAGTTGGGCAAGGGCTACTTATAGCTGGTCATGCTTTCTCTGCTTACACAGTGGTTGTTTCTAACTACCCAAAGGGGACAACAGAGGCATTTCATATGTAGCTATCACTACCATCTACATCCAGGACATGGTCATCATCCCCAACAAACTGTACCCATTAATCACCCACCAGAACCCATATTCTCCTGTTTCTGAATCCTGGTACCCCCAATAAGCAGAGTCATCCCTACCATTCTTCCGCGTCTACCTTACTTCATAAGGTGTTTTCAAAACCCATTTATATTGCTGCACACATCCAAGTTTATCTGTGCGGCCTAGCAATGGTGCAGGAATATACTACATCTTGCTAATCCACCCTCATGGCTATGTTATTTGACAACTTGACATATCTGGAGTCATCTGAAAAGGAACCCCATCATATTAGCCTGTAGACAAATCTGTGGGGGTGCTTTCTTAATCCAAGATTGGTATAGAAGGGACCAAGACCACTGAGGCAGACGGCCCTGGACTGCATAAGAATGCATGCTGGGTAAGCCACGGGGAGCAAGCTAAGAAGCAGTGTTCCCCCATGGCCTCCCCTTCAGCTTCCACCTCCAGGTTCCTCCCTGACTTCCTTTACAACAGCCTGTAACCTTTAAGATGAAACAAACATTTTCTTCTCAAGTTTCTTTTGGTCGTCAGTACTTTAACACAGCAACAGAAAACAAACTGTTCTTCCTGTTTGCTCCTGAAAATAATGTCCTTGCAGTCTTCATGTTAGTTCTTCTGGGTACCTGCCCAGAAGCAGAGCTGCTGGATCATGTGGCAAGTCTATGCCTAATGTCTAGAGAAGCTGTGGTGCTGCTGTCCACAGCCTGCTACTTCCTAGCCAATGACCTTCCACTGAGGCTGTCTCCTCACACATTTAGGCTCAGTCTGTGGCAGAGACAGCTGCAGCATGGGCTGCATTTACCAGCTACAGTCAAAGGTTAATTCCACGGTATTTGTACAGATGACAATTACTGCGTAATGGTCTGTGCCAGCAACAGGTCAAAAGTCTCAGTGTACACTCAAGGTAAAAGGCCCCATCCCAACAGGGTGTGCCTAAGCCACATAGGATCCGGGTCAGTGTCTCTCCAAATACACACAAGAAGGTACGCAGGAGGCTGGGAAGAGGTTCTCATGCCAGGGCTACAAAATCTGCTTTCTAGTAATAGAAGGACTCCTTAAAGGAAACTTCTAGAACCACTCCTAGAGAGACCTATTGGAGCTGGAAACTGGGCAACCTTGGCGTCTACACATAGGCCTGATGGGCTGAGGTGCCTTCCCAGAAGGCAGGCAGAGTAACCTGAGATTTACTGGGTCTTCATTAGTCCCCCATAAGGGCTCTTCTAGATCTAAAGTGGCTGTTGGAAAATCACTAGGCACGTGCTGGAGGACCCAAAATGGAGCTAACAAGTCACTTTCTAACCTGACCCTCCTCTGAAACTGTAGGAGGCTTCCAGGCTTCCCTGGCCTCATGCAAGGACAAAGGCAGGCAAGCAGAGAGCTACAGGAGCACCAAAACCACAGCAAAAAACATCATATGCTGGCAGGTGAAATTGCCACAAGTTCTAAGGGCTGAAGATTTTAGCCCCTTGCCAACCAGTGCCAATCCTATCTGTATGTAGCTAGAGCTTAGTCCTCATGAGCACACACTTTAAGCCAGCCTATTGCTGGAGTGGCAGGCAACAGACCCCTGGCTAAAGCGAAGCATCTTGGAATGAGTCACTAAATGACTTCAGAACAGAGTCTAGCATGGTGTGCTGTCCCAGCCTTCTGGAGACACTGCCAAAAGCAGCTAGTCACAGAAGTATAGAGCTATCTGAGAGATACTTGGAGTGGGTGGACAAATAACCTTACACCAGGATCTTGTCAACTACTTCCTTCCTTATTGGAAGGCTCTAAGAGTCTAGCCTCAACAGGAGGCAGAATCCTGAGTACCATGCTTGCCTTGGACACTGACTATGGTATTTGTACAGATAGAATAGGCTGGAAGACTCCCAGCCCTGCTCCTGTACTCCACACATATCTGAAAAACAGGCCAGTAAAGAGCTAGATGCCCAGGTCAAGCATTAACAAAATAAAGCTGGTACTTGAAGGAGAAGATAGTATTTCTTGGGCTGGGTTCCTTTCTCCCCAGGGGAAGGCAGGAGCTGAGGACCTTCCTGTTCAGACCCCATACACAGCATCAGCTGCTGCTCATTCTTTTGTGTTAAGAATAAAAGTTATAATTTGTAGTACCCACTCCCTCCCCACCCCCTTTTCATTTTCTTCTATAAAGTGGTCAGTTTGCACCTTCCAATGTGGGTATCCTTCCTGCCCAGAAGATGGGTCCCTACACTCTGTGAACTGAGGAGGTATACCTGCCCATCTCCAGTCTAAGGAACTCATGTCTGCAGGTGGGCTACAGCATGGGCCACTGTCCCCACTCTCTGGACACCTTTACTTAACCAACCCAACCAATCTCTTTATTTGCCCAACAGTTTTAATACACACAGCTAACTTCCGTTGGTAGCTCCCAGCAGCCTTGCTGGCAGAAAATGGCTAGTTCTACCCTTCCCAACACTCAAAATTCAACAAGTTCTCCCTCCTTGCCCTGGTCCCTTTCCAGAACACAAACTTCATTTAAAAAGAACAGGTCTGTAGGACTGCTGACCCCAGCACATTTACACACTGTGCACAGCAGGCTGGAGGGAGCACATAACATCACCCCCTTGCCCTGGCCACATGCTTCAGGGCACTTAATTGGAAACTGGCCATTGTTTCCTGGGTTAAACATCAGTCATCTTCATGGTTGCATAACCGGAAAGCTCAAGGCAGAAGGGACTAGCACTGAGGCAGAATCCTAGGACATCCAGAAAACCCTTTCAAAGCCTTTGTTATCTAATTTCCTCTGGACTAAAACACTCACAACATTATCCTGATGCTTTGGATATATGTAGCCTGGGGCAACCTGTGGCCTGAAGCTCCAGCCTCTAGGTGTTATCAGGAGCACCTGCACTCTGGGCCTAAATCAGGCCAGGCCCCAGCCTGGGAGAGGCACAAAGACTCCAATAGACACAAAATGTGTTTTATGTTGTTGGTGCTTATCATTTAAAATACATCTTTCTCATAAGCAACATTTCTGATCAGTGTTGACAGCAACATAGAAAGAACTGTACACTTGTAATTCCGACTACTGTTCTAAAAGCTGGAAGGATTTTCCATTTTGTCCCTAGCCTGGATGCCTGGGTGGGGCAAGGATCATTAGGTGGCAAGCCCAGGGCATGCTCCTGGTTGCCATTCTGTTCCATTTTGTTCTTTCTGCTCACAACGAACAATGTTTCTGGGCCACAGAACCCACTGACTCAAGTTAATTAAAACACAACTTGATCTTTGCTTCTGCACAGTGCAGGAAGGCTGAAGTTACATTCTCATCTCCTTTGCCCCTGGAATAGGGATGGTAACTCAGCCTCAGAGGAGGAAGAGAAAAGATACCTCTGCTCCACTCTCATGCCTGTTTTGGGGCTCTATTTAGAAAATCTGGGCCCATGGACTGGAGAGATGGCTCAGTGGTTAAGAGCACTGACTGCTCTTCCAGAGGTCCTGAGTTCAATTCCCAGCAACCACATGGTGGCTCACACTCGTCTGTAATGGGATGCAGTATACTCATATACATTAAATAAATAGATAAATATTTAAAAAAAAAAGAAAAGAAAAGAAAAGAAAATCTGGGCCCAAACAGGCAAAGTTGGGGTTATAATTTCTAAAAGCACCTATTTATTTATTTGTTTGTTTGTTTGTTTGTTTATTGGCATGGCTGGCTACTGAGCCCAGAACCCCTGCACATGCCAGGCAAGGCCCTAACCATGAAGCTATAGCCTCCTGCTTACCTCCAAGTTTCCTTTTTCTTTTTTCTTTTTTTTGCCCAGACTGACCTTGAACTCGAACTCATGTCAATCCTCCGGTCTCAGCTTCCCGATTACTGAGATTACAGCCTAAGATACTTTTCAAAAGCATTTACAATAATTCACACACTTGCAGCCCATTTATATCTACCATGTCTGGTCTCCCACCAAGGGAGGGAACTGGTGTACAGAGGAATATCAGGGGTAGCTAACACCCATCACTTCTGGAAGGTCTGCCTTCCAGCTGAGAAAGTACAGAAAAAAGGAGAGAGAACCTAAGACCAGCTGTGAATGAGCCTCATGCCTGCAGGCAACAGGGGGACTGCGGGGGACTCAGCAACAGCTGCCAGGGAACCTGGGAAGCATTGCTGGGAGTAGAGTATTTCAGCCTCTCCGATAGGCTCCTACACACCAATCCAATTAAGTTCCCAGGAGCCTCAGAGGGGTTCCCACACTGCTATTTTTAAAACTGACAAGAATCAGGCTTGTCCAATTGTCAGCTTTGTAGTTACAAACCTGGGGTTTGCTCGGGCTCGTCCCAACGAGCTGAGGCCCAACTCTGCATTAGCAGCTTTTGGGCCCCTGTGCCAGGGACTTTGTTTTTCTGAGCTCCTCTTAGCTGGGAGCAGGGAGAGGCATAGGGCCCCTGGGTCATTTTGTTCTAAGATTGCCAGGCCTGCTCTCCTGTACTTGTGATCTCCCAGGTGAGAGCCAGCCAGGGAAGATAGCCTTCTCCCCAAAGCCAGGGAACGGGACCCTCCCAAAACACCTGGCAAGAGAAATCAGATGAATGGGGAGATCACTTGTGAATTATGCCGAGGTCCTCTAAGTGTCCCCATCTGGGCAAAAAAATTTTTATAAGTGTCCCAGACCTGATAAGGCCCCACCTTCCCTGAACAGCAATGGAGGATGACAAGCAGAAGGATGGGGCCTGGGCGGCTGCTGGGGAGCCAAGAGACCTCCAGCTAGCTTGAAGGGTGAACAGCCTGACCAGTGAAAATAGGACTGGCCCATAGCTGAGGCTAAAGCAAAGGCCAGAAATGACAGCAGCAAACTGTCCACAGAAGAGGTAGCTGTTAGCTGGCCTGGAGGTCATTATGGATGGACCCCTCCCTCACAATCAGCTTTGAACACTACTTCTGGTACCCCTGGGGAAGCACCTCGATGGCCACTCCTTAGAGGTAAATTTAGCAGGGCTTTGTCAAGAGGCCCTTAGAGGAAGGCTATTTAATCCTGGCAAAATATGGATGGCTTTAAAAAAAAAAAAAAAAAAGACAAGGTCTCTTTGTATCAATGGTTTTCAAACTGTAGATTATGACCCCTTTGGGGACCACATATCAGATAAATTGTATATCAGATATTTACATTATGAATCATAACAGTAGCAAGATTAGTTATGAAGTAGCAACAAAATAATTTTATGGTTGGGGGTCACCACAACATGAGGACCTGTATTAGAGGGTCGCAGCACTAGGAAGGTTGAGAAACACTGTCCTACATAGTCTTCATAGTCCTGGAACTCACTATGTAGAAAAGGCTGGCCTCAAACTAGAGATTCCCCTGCCTCTTTTTTCCTAAGTGCTCAGATTAAAGGCATGCACCACCATGTCCAGCTTATTTACAAGGTAGGAAAGACAAACTTGTCCCTTACTTCAGAGCCTTTCTTGCCTGACCTCTCAGAAAGCAGGACTTTTTCTTTTTCTCATTTGTGTCCCCGCTGCCAAGACTGACTGCTTGTTGGCCCTGTTGCTTTCTTTCAAACTTCAAAAAAAAAAAATTCCTTTCAAGTCCATGTTTAAATCCTCTTATCTCTGAGGTTAAGATCCTGCAAATAAGACTTCATGTCCTCTGGCTGGGGCTGGGGGCGGGGGCTGCACACAAAGCCCCTGGGAAAATTCTGTTTCTACTTCTAAGTAATGCCTTGCAAAGGCAGGCAAGGCAGGACTACAGCACAACACCCCAGGGAAAGTCAGCCTCCCTCAACAGCTATTTCAAGCTTCAGAAGCAACCTGGCTAGCCTGCAGGGCAACAGGCCCCTCAGGCACAGCAGAACCAAGTGGATTCCTAAGCATTTCCCACCCCAGAACTCCCAGACTTCCGAACACCCCAGGGAGCTTAAACACTTAACTAGCCCTGGGTGGAAGAAGTCAATCTCACATACAAAAGAAAAAAGGCAGCCCTGACCTGGTGGCCAAGTACTTCCTGCTGGGTGCTCTGACCTCTACCTGCCTGACGTGCCACCACCTGCCGGCTTCAGGCAGGGAAGGAAAGGCCTTGCAATTAAAGGACAAACAGTTCAACACAGGCTCTTCGAATGTGGAAAAACCCTGCCTTTGCGATCTGGCCACCCCCCCAAAAAAGATCTGTAGGACTGTACCATATATTGATTCCAAGGATACCACACCTGAAGTGGTTCATATTTACCCTCCAATAATCAAATTCTGTCAAGTATTTGATGGTGAATAAATAGCATTCACTCTGCCTAGAAAACAATCCCACTAAGTCTCTGAGGGCATAAGAAACACCCACGCAGAGGTTTTGTTGTTGTTTTGGTTTTTACCTTTAAAAAACTGTGGGCTGCTATTCAAAAATGGTTTGGATTTCGCCAAAATAACCACAGTGCTAGTGTTCCTCCTGGCCTGAAGGGTTCCCAGAATTGGAGTCCGGGAGGGTTTACACAGTATGGTGAGCTGGTAGTGATTTTAGACACTAGTTCCCACTGTGCCACAGTTTCTAAGAAAAATTGGATAGCAAAAGGCAAGCAAGCAAGCAAACACAAACACCCGATAGCTCTGACAGAGTCTCCAGGCTAGAAATGAGGCACAAAGGGAGAAGATTGACGCCTCATCCTCAAACTATCCTCCTTACTGTCACCCAAGCAGGCAGTTAGCACTCCAAAGTAACGCAGGAGTACAGAGTGGCTTAAGGCTGGTCCTCCAGACAGCTCGAGTTTAAGAGGTATCTCTGGGGAAAATGCAAACATCACCACCATATCAGCTTGGTTAAAGATTAAGTCATTTAAATCTGCCTTTCTGAGGCTCATACATAACATATCACTACTCAATGTAAACAGTGAAATCTGGGGAAAATGCTTTTCAAGAACTGTTCCGCACCTCACCTCCAAATTTACTCACAAACCACAATGCCATAGAGTTTACCGGGGACCGCTCTGAGTCCTTTCTTATCGCTGGAACAATCCGCTAGGAGGGACAAAGAAAGGCCCAAGGTGCCCGGGGCCACCTGTCCAGCGTCAAAAAAAAGACGTTCCCTGGGTCTCAGCTCCCACCCTAAGTCCCCTAAAACGAAGGTGTGCAGAAAAAGAGCGGTGGGCAGAACCAGATCCCAGACCCAAGCAGGTTCCGGAGCCCTGTAAGCGGCTGTGCGCCGCGGACGCCTCGCCCGAGCCCAGCCGGTGCTTCCGAACGAAATAATTACGGTCTTACACCAATTTGTGCTCCGACGAAAATTACTAAGTGGAACTGAACCTAACTCGTTCACAAAGCGCAGAGGCCCACACAGCAATTTCTCTAAGCCCGGCGCGGACCGCACCTTTGGTGGGTCTCGGACGAGCCCGACACACGTCGCCGGGCTCAGGGCCATCGCTCCGGGCCAGCTCCGGATCCCAGAAGCTCTGGAGCTGCGAGGGACCGGTGGCCTGAGTGCCGCAAACTCTCTTCCCCGGCGCCTCACGTACGCGGAGCCCCCCATCCCACCCGGCCCCGCCCGGGAGCTGACCTGTCGTCGACGTGCAGACTGGGCGAGCACTTGATCGCGAGCCACGTCTTCCAGTGCACGTGGCGCACCTTGTACACTTGCCCGAAGCCGCCGGAGCCCACCTTCTCCCAGCCTGCGAATTCGCCCGCGTCGAAGGTGCGCAGCAGCCCCAGAGCCCACCGACCCCGGCCCTCGCCCTCCATCGCGTGCGTATTGCCGCAGCCTGGCTCAACCGTGACCGCCCAGGTGCTCAGGTGCGCGCCCCGCCCGTTGACGTCACTTCCGACGCTGGCCCCATCCCGCCCCTCCGGTCCCCTGGGCCCGCCCCCGACGCCCTCAAGGGAGCGGCGCAGGGGGTGAGAATCTAGCGCCCGGTGTTGCGGACCCACCAGGGATCCCGGGAATCCCTGCGCTGCCTAGGGTGTGCGCTGTGGCTGGCCAACTTCTCACTGCAGCTGTAGTATGTACTTATTTCACTTCTCACAGTGCTCCCATTCTGCAAAACACAACAAAGTATAGTCTCCAACTGGACTTAGATCCGATTGCCGGGCTTGCTCAGGTTTCCCCGGTTTTGCACCTCTTCGTTTGCGAACGTTAAATCCTACACAATGTTCTCGTCTGGGCCAGTTCGTGTACCCGGCACTAGTGGAGAAAGAGAACATTCTGTGCCCTCCTGGAAGCCTTTTTCTAACTGCACTCTTAGGCCCTGGTGATCGCTAATCCTGTTTTTTTCTCTCCCCTCTCCTGAAAACATTTGTTTATATTAGAGTTATATAGTATCCAACCTTTGGGACTGGTTTTCCACTCCTCTTGCGTCTCGTTTTTTCACCGGACTCCTCATAGGAAGTAACTGGTTCTTTAAAATTCAATCACCCCTGCCCTATAGCTCAAGCTTGTAAATCATAGTTCTGAGGAGACTGGGGCAGGGGGAATCACCTCAAGTTTGAGATCAAGCCTGGGTTTCAGAGCGAGACCTTATTTTTAAAACAAACAAATATCTCTTCATTATGGAAAACAGTGACCTTTTAAAAGTAAACAAATGGCTTGAAAGGGAAGGATAATCGACCTGTTAATCTTTGGGAAAATTTAGCTTTGGGAAGATAGCCGGTCAGAAGTGGCAGGGCCTACTGGTGAGTTCTCTACCTTCAAGAAACACTCTTGCCCACTGTGCTTAAGAGCAGATGAAAACTGGGCCTGATGGGAGAAGAGGAGGGAGCGTTGTGAGAACAGTAATCCTGGAGAACCTCTCTCCTGTCACACCTGGTAACTGAGCCTTCTCCCCTGCATCTCATCTCCCAGCTGGCTTCCCAGTGGAGGGGCCCACAGTCCCAGCCTTGCTTGGGGTTGGGGTTGGGAGTTGCAGTGAGGGTCTCCTGGGAGCTATAGGCACCACCATCCTTTCCCATATAATTTCTGAGTCCAAGACAGCAGATAGCCATTTTAAACTCATCTGTAGCGAATATACCTAATGTATAAGCTAACTCTTTAAGAATAATTGGGTTTTTTCAATGAATAAAAATAACTTGAAAGTAAACATAGTCATTATTTTGGTAATGAAAAAATATTGACTAGAAAATGAGTCATGGCACCCATTTCCGGGGTACAGCTCCAGGTATGTAGTCTCACCCTGTCTGCTCAACTTCAGGGAGGAAGGGGGTGACTAAGCCCATAGCAGTCAAGTAATAAAACACTCCAATTTCATTTATTTAATCATCTGTGCGCTTCACTCAACAAATATTTATGGAGTGTCTGCTGCGGGCTCCATATGGAAACTGGAGCCCAGGGAGACCAAAACAGACAGCCCACTTAGGGACCCAAGTCACAGCATGGAACTGGCTTCTTCTCTTTTCCAGAGATGTCATTAGGTTTAGCCCATCCCTGCTACCAGTCTGCTAATCTGTAAAGAGGGAAAGAAATTGCTGACTGGAACTTCTCTGGAGGACTTGCTAGCAGGGGAAGTTGACATCTCCAAGTGGAAAGGTGAAGTTGCAAGTTAAACACACTGTAGGTCAAAAGATCAATGCACAGATTAGAAGCAAAACAGTAAGTGAGCGATAATGCAAGCTCTGTGCCCGGCACTGGAAGGCTGCAAGCTCTGTGCCCCGCGCTGGAAGGCCGCAAGCTCTGTGCCCCGCACTGGAAGGCTGCAAGCTCTGTGCCCCTGCACTGGAAGGCTGCAA
>NW_021620749.1:249054-251938 GCF_004785775.1 Grammomys surdaster | reverse complement strand
GCACTGGAAGGCTGCAAGCTCTGTGCCCCTGCACTGGAAGGCTGCAAGCTCTGTGCCCCGCACTGGAAGGCTGATGTAGTGAGGACTCTTGCTACAGCAATGCATCTGAGAAAGGACCTGTGATGGAAACCAGGAAATCATGAGGAAATCAGACAGCTCAGATCCCAGCTGCAAAACACCGCCACAGTGCATAAGCCTTGAAGGTTTTTAGCAGATGAGCTGGAAAACATGAAACAGTTTTCCATGAAAACAGTTCAACTGTGAGACTTGCTCATTAACTAGGAACCTGGGGTGGGTGGGAGTGCTGCTCACATATTCCTGCTCCTTCACCTTCCCAATGCTCGCCCTACCCTTTAATTGTGAGAATGTCAAAGCTGGGGCTCTACCTACACCAAACCCGACAGAATACCTAAGTGGTGATACTTAGACATCTTAGATCTTGAAGTGCACTCTTCTCCATCTGGCCCATTCATTACTATACCCAAACAAGTGAGGCTGGCAGAGGACCCTGAAGGCGACAGGGTAATTGCCTTTGGATCTTCACTGGAAAAGCACAGTGAAGCCTTGCAGGGCTAGGAGTCTAGAGCAAAGAAATTGGGGCCGTTCTACCTGGGATAGGGTCCCAAAGACTGTGACTACGAGAGACGCAGCACCTCCCTCAGGTACTCAGATGTGGGAGAATAGCACCTGCTTCAGGGTAGTCCTTTGTGCACCCCTGAGATGATAATTTGGAAGCCAACACAGCTAGATGACTGCTACACACTGGCAGTTATTTCCCACCCCTCGTGTGTATCTGGGTCAAGGGGCTTTTAACAGAGTTATTTCCCAGTTCATACACTTCAGGATCCCCGGAGCAGTCACAGCTCTGGAGGCTGTGTGTGTGGAGCTCCCAGAACTGTGAAGCTAAAGAATCCTGAAGCCCACCCTTCCCCACCCCACCAGCTTCCTTCCTGCCAAAACTTGAGTGGTGTTTCTAAAAGAATCCAGCCTGCTCTTGATAGAGATTCTGCCTGCATTAATTCTAAAGACCTGACTTGGGTGAGGCCTATGGTAGGTGTCTAGCAGGCCCCTGGGCAAAGGGCTGAAGAATACCCTCTTCCACTCCCCACTGCTTGTCAAGCAAATACTTTCTGTTTACAGAAACACTCCTTTCTCAGAGACTCCACCCCCTTTGGCCCCTGATCACCACCACTCCCATCAGTCTTTCCCACGCTCTTCTGGAGAACTTTCATTCATTCCCTGCCCCACAGGTTTAACCCCAAGATGACTTGGTGTGAAGCTATAGCCATATTGGCAATGGCCCACCTCTCTTATTTCCTCCACACACAAGCTTCTGTGACCTTAAAGTCCTCATTTGAAGGCTGGAGGTGAAGCTCAGCACATGCATAAAATTCAGGGATAGAGCCCTAGATCTTCATAAACCAATCCCAGCACTCTGGAGGATCAGATGCTCAACTTCACCTACATAGCAAGTTTGTGGCCAACCTAGGCTATGTGACACAGCCCCCCAAAACAAAACAAAGCATCCAGGAACCCCTCCAACTAGACTAACTCATCTCCTTGGAGCCAGTGGAATTGTGGGGTTAGAGCCTCCCTGGAGCACCCTGAAGCCTTTGGTTTTAGCTAGCTTCTCAAGGGTGTCCTATCTGAGGACCTCCTGATGCCTAGGAGCTACTGTCTGTGCTCCCCTTACCAGACTCACTCTACCTGAGACACCCAATCCTAGTCATTTTTGTCTAGTGCTTCCAGACTCAAAGTAGTACCTGATGATCTCAATCGTTAGGTAGTTAGAACCAAACAATTTCTAAGATATTTTGAGAAAACAATCTGGTACTTCCTTCAAAATTAAATCTCAAATTGCCAGGTGACCCTATAATTCTATTTTTAGGTATATATCTTGTTTGAAAGGTATAATAATTGTATATATCTTGGTTTTAGGTATATATCTTATTTTTAGGTATAATACTTGTTTGAAAACAAGAATTCAAACTAAAATCTGAGTGTAATGTTCACAGAGGTATTATCCATAGCAGCAAATAGTAACTGCCCCCAAGCTCAATAATGCATGGGTGGATAAACCAACTGGGGCATCTCCACACTGTAAAATAACTATGCAGCCACTAAAAGAGGTAAATTCTGAGCCTGGAGAAAGGCTCAGTAAGTAAGCCCTCACAACTCGAATTAGATGTCAGAACTCACAAAAAAAGCCCAGATGTGATCTGCATCTGTATTCCCAGTAACTGAGTGGCAGAGAGAATCATGCAAAAGCTCCTGGACTAGCTGGGCTAGCTAGGCTAGAGTACACAACACAGAAACAAGAGAGACCTGCCTCAAAACCAAGGAGTAAGGAGAGAGCCAACTCCCAAAAGTAGTGCTGTGACCTCCATGCCAGTGACATGGCATGTGTGCATACACACACACACACACACACATTTTTAAATTTTTAAAAAATTAAAGAGTAAAGTTCTGATGTATGCCATATGGGTGACTCTCAAAGAAACAAGGTGATAAGCGTCACATACCAAGAAAAAAAAAGTATGATTTGTGTGATCCATTTACATGACACGTTCAGAGTAAATGAGCTCATAAGGGCAGGAAGTTGGTCCCTGCCAAGGGCTGATGGGTGACAGGACTGAGGTGTCTGTCAGGTCAATGACCATGTTTTAGAATTAGAGAGCATAGCTGGGTGGTGATGGTTTATGCCTTTAATCCCAGCACTTAGGAGGCAGAGGAAGACAGACTCTGAGTTTGAGGCCAGCCTGGTCTATAGAGTGGGTTCCAGGGCAGGCAGGGTACACATGGAAATCATGCCTGGAAAAGCCAAAGAGAGAAAGAGAGAGAGGGAGAGGGAGAGGGAGAGGGAGAGGGAGAGGGAGAGGGAGAG
>NW_021620749.1:229829-248954 GCF_004785775.1 Grammomys surdaster | reverse complement strand
GAGAGGGAGAGAACATGTTGGTTGTTCACCTCTGTGAATGCACCATTTGTGTTGCTTGTTTATTTAATTTTGTATTATGTAAATTTTACTAAACTACTAAAAAACCACACCCTAACTACTTAGTAGGGTATCACAAAATCAATACACATAAAGTAAAGGAAGATCTGTGTGCTGCTCAATGGGAGAGCACTTGTCTTGCTTGTGTTCAACTCTGCATCTCTAATGCTGCAGAGAAGAAAACAAAAATTTGACTTGGGCCAGCTGTGGTGATACAAACCTATGTCCTAGCCCTAGGAAAGTGGAGGTAGGAAGATCGGGAGTTCAAGGCCACCTCAGCTATGTTGTGAGTTTAGGGCCAGCACAGGCTACATGAGACTTTGAAAAAAGAAAAAAAAAAACTTGGTAATTTTTTTTTTCAATAGGGCATGGTGATACACACCTGGAATCCCAGCACTCTGAAGCAGAGGCAGGAGGATGACTGCAAGTTCAAATCCAGCCTGGTCTCCATAGCAAGCTCAAGTCCAGCCAGAACTTCCTAGTGAGAGGGCTGCAGGCATACTTTCTCCCAGCGTGGGAACCTCACTGGGCCTGCTCTTTCCCCACAGTAGTGTGCACTCATTCAATATCACAACAATCTCTGAAAACCAACTATGCAAAGACATGACATCATCAAAAGGAATTCGTTAATACTGCCTGGCATGGTGTGGCATGCCTGCAATCCTGAATCCTAGCGCTCAGAAGATGGAAGAGGGAGATCAGACAGGGCAGCCAGGAAAGACCCTTATCTTAAAAACCAAATAAATATACAAATAAACCCAAACCAAACAGGAAATTATCTCAACCTAAAGCTGAGGTTCGTATTTTCATGTTTCTAACAGACTTAACTGGCTCCCTCCAAAATTTGAGCTATCCTACTGCCTTGTGTGAGTTCTCTGTGATTCCCTTTCCACAAGCCTGGGCTGTCCTCATCTGCCTGGATGACTATGTTGACTGCCAGTGCTTACATGTTTCCTTAAGCACCAATCACTGGCCCCAGTTTCTCCTTCCTTTCTTGTTTGTTTGCTGTCACCTTTCCCTTTCAAGTGACTTTGTAAATACTGCCCAATTACTTCCCAAAGACATACACCTCTGGAAGGCTTTCTTGAACTTACAGACCCCACTCTCACTGGGGCAGCAGAGGGCAGGCCCTGATACTTACCTCCACATATGTCACACAGATGCTTAGGGCCCATTCAGGGAACTGAGCCTAGATTTTCCAGAATAGGAACACAAACCATGGAGGCTAGAATATGGTTCCAAAGACAGGCAGGCAGGCAGGCAGGCATGGGCCACATAGAACATCGTGTGAAAGGATGGAGATGGAGAAAGCTCTAGAAACCTCAACCCAGTGTGTAAGATACCAGGATAGCTGAGGAAAAATTAAACAGACTGTCAATATCAGCTGCTGTTACTTTGAGAGCAGAAAGGGGAACAGGAAGAATTAGGGGGTGACAATAGCTAATGAGATTGATGTGCTACCTACATGTGAGGGGAATCAAAGCAAGGCAAAGCAAGGGTATATGCAAGCCCCCCACATTTATAGGAGTACCCCTAAAAGCCACTTTCTTTCCAGGAAGCCACCCTGGACACTAGAGAATGGGTTTGACTCTGTCGTGAAAGGTGTTCTTAGTGGCCAAGAAAGGGCTGTAGTCCTATCTTCAGCTGGAAAAAGTCCAGCACAGGGTCCAAAATTTAGCCCAGTGGGCCAGCCAGTGTAGCATGCAGACTTCAGGCAAGCTACAGAGGGCAGGTCCACTGCATCTAATCTTGAGTGGTCCATGGAACTTGGTTTCTTTTCATTAGTTTAGAGTTCTAAGGCCTGAGCAGGTCAAATGCTCTCTGAGGATGGCTGACCACTTCTTGGAGTTAGCTGCCCAGGAAGTGACCATGTGTCTTCTTGGTAGCCTCCTTGATGTTCTGATGACTGACCAGACAGGCATACAGGCGAAAATTGACTGGCAGGCCTTTTCTGTATGCCTTAAACTGGTTCTAGGGAATAGGATAAGGGACCTGCTAAGGCCACAGAACAGAGTCAAGCACACAGCAATGTACCTGTTTGTCCCCGGTACAGAGACACTGTTCACTAGGTAACATGAAATATTGCATACTTGGTGTCCAACAGGCTTTGGGTTGGATAACTGCCTGACTGTAGGCTGATTTCAGTGTTTAGAGCATGTTTAAGGCTGACAAGGCCAAGCTGGGAGGATTGGGAGGGTATATTCAATACATTCACAGCATGCTGATATTTTTCAACTTCCTGTGATTTCAGTGGAGCATGTGTGATTATGTACATGTTACATGGACACATCTCCTATTGGTCCTGTTTTTCTAGAGAATCCCCAGTGAACATGGGGTCTTGAAGGTTTTGTTTTGCTTGAACAACAATCTCTAGAACCAGAAGGATTCTATTCCCTAGACTTACTAGATTCATTTGTTTCTGGGGTTGGAGGCTGGTTTTTATGTAGCCCAGATTGGCTTCCAGCACTCTCTGTACAAAGGATGACCTCGAACTTTTGATCTTGCCTCTATCTCCTGAATGGTCATTTTAGAAGGAAGCCACCCACTACTTTTCCAGAATAGTTAACATCTTTGCAGTCTGTTTTGCAGTTGTTTTTCCTTTAAATTGGAAATCCGTTTCTAAGCTGCAGATGCAGCTGCTGCTACAGTAAAGTACATCCTGTGCACAGTGCAGACGCTATCACCCTCCGCCCCTCTAGACCATCTGCCAGAAAGCTGCCGAAACGGCAGTCTTCCGAGGCCGACCGCAGTGGTCAGAGTCATTAGAACCTGTGAGCAAGGAGGGAGCGAGTGGGTGCAGTGTTTCTCCCCCAACCTGCTGCTGTTCCAGGGAGGCGGCCCCTGCCTGCCCCAGCGTGAGTCACCCTGCTGAGTCCTGAGCACAGCAGCTTTGCCAGCGGGGTCCTTTCTATCAAAGCTCAGATCACACACCCGCAGCCAAGACTTTTCTCCTTAAGCCCTCTGTTTGGAAAAGAGTGCTCTCAGGGTTCTGTTTCTCACACACGCCCCGTCCAGCTCTGCCAAAGTCTCCAGGCCGTCACCACCTGCCACCTGCGGGTTGTTCTGGGAACTGCAACCTGGCTGCTTGGCCCTCTACACCTAAAGAAACTAAACTCCAGCCAGAGTCCTCAGTCACAAAAGCCCCGGGCTCTTGCGGACACAGATGTTGGTGACTTGGCCACTACCTCTAGATCTCTCTTCTGTCCCTCAGTTACAACGCTGGAACTATATTTGGCTTATTGAACATATGATGTACAGTTAAAACTGAAAATTCTCACTTTTTTTATTAGTGCTAGCGTCCCTAACTTCTGGGTTGGTTTAGGTCCATTCGTTTTCCGCTTTGTTTGGGGTCTCCTCTAGTCTCTCATATGTGTGGTAATATTTGGTTGAAATCCAAGCATCTTGGTTCGCTCTCTTGAGTCCTGGGTATTTCCTAATGGCTCTCAAGTCCTTAAAAGTACCTTATACTTGAATGTCTCCAGTCTGTCTCCTCCAGCACCTAGCTTCTCCCATGTGCCCATCTGTGTCCCAGATACCCTCTTCTCATAAGGATTTAGCCCCTAAAAGGCCCACATTAATCTAGTATGTCACAGTAATGATGTCAATGCTCCTTCCAAACTTGTATAGACATTTTTTTTTTTTTGGCTTGACAGTGGTGTTGAGAAGCAAGGCCTTTAAGAGATGATCAGAGAGCTCTGATCCTTGAGAACAGATGAACGTCATCATAGTTGAGTGGATTTGTTATTCCAGGATCTCACCCCATCCTGTGATACTGGGTGCTATGGAACACCCAGAGGCCCTTAGCAGAAGTGGCCCAGAGGCCCTTAGCAGAAGTGGCCCTTCCATTCTGAACTGTGATCCCAGTAAACTGTTATTTTTGGTTCTTTTGTTTTTAAATTTTAATTTTGATCTCTCTCTCTCTCTCTCTCTCTCTCTCTCTCTCTCTCTCTGTGTGTGTGTGTGTGTGTGTGTGGTGTGTGTGTGTGTGTGGTGTGTACATGCATGCCAGAGCACTTGTGTGGAGGTTAGAAGACAGCTTTCTGGAGTCAATCTCTAATTCAGGTTATCTGGCTTACAAGACATATGCTTTCACCCACTGAACCCTCTTGCCAGACTAACTCCTGCTGTTTATACCCCGTCGTCTGTGGTATTGTTATAGCCTCCAGAACCAGAAAGTGAATCAAGCAAAACAGGATCCTGGCTAACTACAGCTGCAAAAAAAAAAAAAAAAAAAGACCCTATTTGTAAGGGGGATCACACCCAGGGGGATAGGGTTGGGTTGGACACATCTCTAGGGGAATACGGCTATCACAGCCCCAGCACCCAGCTTGCCCTCTCCACAGCGCTTTGTTGATAGTTTGGTAGGCTTCCCATCAGTGTGTAGCTTAGAAGAATGGCCTAGATGTCTACTTTGATGTTGAATTCTCACCATATCCATAGGCTTGCCCTTATGTGGAGACCCAAGAATTAGGAGATCTTTACGTCTGAAAAAGTCCTGTCTCAATAACCCCCCGATTTTCCTAAAAAATACAATTATACATCTCTTGGCACAGCTTCTGTCTCTATTTATGATCTTTCCAATTAATGTTTTACTAGAGTGTGTGTGTGCTTATGCATGTGTTTGATGTGTATGTAAGGGTGTTTTTCATGCCACAGCATGTGGAAGTCGGGGGCAACTTTAGCAAGTCAGTTCTCTCCTTCCACCATGTTTTTGAGGCAGGGTCTCTTTTGTTGTTTCTGCTGCTATACTATGTGCTTCAGCCTTCAAGTTTCTGGAAGATCCTCCTGTCTCCACTGTTTGAGCTTTTATACACACACACACACACACACACACAAACACACAAATATGTATATATATATCCCATATATTATTATATATCATATTTATTATATATGTACATATTTATTAAATATATATTTAATTATGTAACTTGGGGAGTTCCTGAGAATGCAGGTGCCTTTGGAGGCCAAAGACATTAGATTTCTCTGGAGCTAGGATTACAGGGGGTGTGCACCACCTAATTTCAGTGCTGGGAACTAAACTCCGTCTGTTGAGAATATGCTACATCTGGTTCCTTAGCTCCTTAATATTAAGGCCATTTCCCACTTCTTTCCCTATGTTGATCACTGATTTCTATCCATAAGCAATGGTGATGGTAATATTATTATTAGTAGTAGTAGTAGTAGTAGTAGTAGTATTGTTATTCTTATTTTAAAATCCATTGCTGTGGTTGAAGAGGTGGTTCAGTAGTTAGAAGCACTCATACAGTGTGCATACATCCACACATGCAAACACTTAGATGCATAAAATAAAAGTAAGTAAATCTTTTTTTTTTTAGATCAAAACATTTATTTACTTATGTTTTTGTTATAAAAACCAAAAATAAATCCAAGCAGATAATGAAATAAACATATTCTTTAAAGTATCCTCTCCTGGTTTCTCTGTCCTAGAATGTGGTAGAGTCCATGTTTAATGTTCCTGGAACATTCCTGGATGCTATGAAGTCTCCATCTTGTAACCATGCTTCTCCAGCTCAGCGCGTAACTGATTGGAGAAGTCATCTTCTACATTGTCATCATCCCAGTTATCCTCCCAGACATGTGCATCTTCATCTTCATCTAAGCCAGCCCAGTCTTCCGCGGGAAACTCCTCGAACTCGTCGTCCTCTTCCAGGAGACCCAAGTCAACAGGCTGCTTCTTTTCGGACATCGCGCTGCGCCAAGCCCCACGCTGCTCAGATCGGCCGCAAAGTTGGAAGCCTCAGTACCCGCGAGTCGCCGATACAGCCAACGCCGGCGCAACCATAGAGACTAGAGGGGAAGAGCTCGTAAATCTTTTTTTTGAAAAGCTGATTACTCTTTATTTTAGAGGCCAGCAAAAACACAACCAGCTTTCCTTTCTTAACAAATATACTATTCCGTTGTATTTTTTAAAAAGAGTTAAAAGCCAGATTGAACTTTCCTTGAGAAAGAGAGGCAAGTGGGGAGAGAGGGAAAAAAGGGAAGGAGGGGAGAGAGGAGACATAGAGAAAGAATAAAAACCTTATGTTGTAGCCCTCAAATACAACATACTAGTTTTTATTTTAAAAATAACAAAACAATTTATTCAAACAAAAATAAAGAATAAAATTTATCATGCAAAAAGCTAAAAGAACTATATTTGAGAGGGAAAAATACATTTAAAAATTTTAAAAAGAAAATGGTTACGAAGCAAAAGGAGGCCTAGTGTTTATAACTTAGTAAAATGAACTCCTCAGAATCTGGGCTTTGAGTTGGTAGTGTCCTGACTCAGGAGCAGAATGCCTGTGCATGTGTGTGATGTGGTCACTCCATCTGTCCTTATAGATGGCCCCAGAAGTACCTATACCCTGTGACAGCTGCTGGAATCAAATTAAAGGGATCATAATGAAAATAATCTTTAAATGATATTTCATTACTTTATGACTTTCACCTCATTTGTAACCTAGAGATTAAACAAAGTACAGCATTATGTAAATGATCATTTTTAGCTTGCTGAAAGCAAAGTCAGTATCCATCATTAAAAACGTGACTTGGGGCTGGAGAGATGGCTCAGCGGTCACAAACACTGCCTGCTCTTCCAGAGGTCCTGAGTTCAATTCCCAGCAATCATATGCTCACAACCATCTATAATGTGATCTGATGATCTGATGCCTCCTTCTGGCATGCAAGTATACATGCAGACAGAACACTTATAATAAATAAGTCAAAAATAAATAAATAAATACATACATACATACTTACATACATACATACATACATACATACATAATGTTTAAGAAAAGATGTGGCTCAAGAAGCCAGGAATGGTGGCACATTTCTTTAATCCCAGCACTCTCAGGAGGCAGAGGCTGGTAGATCTCTGTTGAGTTTGAAGCCAGCTGCTGAGATTCACATCAGCAAGGACTATGTAGAGAAACCTTGGTCTCAAAAACAGTGTAGCTCAAGTATAAATCTATTCAGCAGAAAGCAGAATATCAAGATATGACTGTAAAATATGAATCAAAGTTTTGAAACATCTCACTGTATTGCTCAAGCCAGCCTGAAACCCTTCTGCCTCAGTGTCTTCTGTGCTAGGATTACAGGTATAAGTCACTGTGCTTGGCTTTGTGTTTTATACTTAAAACTTTATCCTTAAACTACTTTCCTTCATTTCCTGTACTTTCTTCATGCTCTGTTTTTTGTGGAAGTATGTAGGGCATGTGCACATGGGGAGATGTGCACAGTTTTGCCTGTGTGTTTGCATGTGTGCACACAGGACTGTGCAGATGTTTCACACCAAACCTCAATGGGGCAGTAGAAGATGGATGGAACATTCTAGCATGCTTCTTATCTTTCTCCCCACTGCGTTTATCATCTGGAATACTGTCAATATATGCACCTGTCTCTCTGGTATGGATTTATTATGAAGGACAACTCAACATGATTATTAACCACTTTTTGAAAATTAACATCTGGGGACTGGCTCAGGAGTTAGAGCACTTGCTGCTCTTATTGAAGACTCAAGTTCAATTCTCAGCACCCATGTGGTGGTTCCAGGGGTTAAATATTCTCTTCTGGTCTCTTCAAACACCCAGGCATGCATACGGTGCATAGACATACATACAAGCAAAACCCACGCATACACATAAAATAAATATTTTTCAAAACATTAGCACTTAACAAATCAACAAAACTAAAGTCCATATCTATATTTACTAAACATTTTAAATATGCACATGATAGCGACATTAATTTGCCACATTTCTGGTACATTTGTAAAGATGTACATGCCTTCTGTGGGAATAATCTTTGCCTGCAACTAGACAGTGAATGTGTACATTTCTGAAAATGTACAACAGGGAGGTGCCCGCATGAGA
Source organism: Grammomys surdaster (assembly GCF_004785775.1). Classification (NCBI taxonomy): domain Eukaryota; kingdom Metazoa; phylum Chordata; class Mammalia; order Rodentia; family Muridae; genus Grammomys; species Grammomys surdaster. The sequence continues at coordinate 241,020 of NW_021620749.1, read as the reverse complement.
AGCAGACCAGGGAATTCTAGCTGGGTAAATATTGATATGGTTGGTGATTGCAGGAGCGAACACATCCTCCAGATGGGACACACCCCTGGTGGCTGGCTGCTCTAAGCCCTGTGTGGGATGCTTTGAGTCTATTACATTAAAAGCCGCCCAGTTACTCTTTGGAACTTGTGCTAAGTATAGGACAATTACTGCTAAGACTCATAGCAGGGCCAACAGTGAACACTTCCTAACTCTAAAATAGCCATAGTGACTTTGGACCACTTTGTCACCCCAGAGCCACTAGCTTTGCTGCCTAGGGGACAGTTGGGGGCCTGACTAGAAAGAAACTCAAGGCAATGTAAGTTGTTTTGTCTCAGGAGTTTGAGTCTTTCATTTGAAAAACCAAAACCAAAAACAAATAAAAAGAAAAGCCTGTGTGGTTTTGTTCTGTTCTGTTTTTAATTTTATTTTTTTATACAGAGGTTCAGGTAAGCCTTGTAGTTGTGGCAATCCTCCTGTCTCAGTCTCTCCAGTGCTGAGACTATAGGTGTGACCCACCATGTCTGCTTGTTTTTTCCCAGCAGTGAGTATCAAAGCTCCTGGACTTCCTATTGTTGTATTTTGTTTTTTAAGAAAAAGTGAACTATTTTGTCATTCTTCTTTTTAACTTTGGTAGAGTACAATCAATAGCAAGTATTTTTATATCTCCACAAGGCAGTGTGTATTTATGGGAAAGACTCAAAGAAGCCTCATTCTCAATTCTACCTTGGCTTCCCACCCAAACCTCCTGGTGTTTCCAGTAACATTAATAAGCATCTACTTAGGAATGAAATTAACTTTGTCAGTATGCTGTGTTTAGGTAAAAGAGTTTTTAAAATTTTAATATACATTCCATTGACAATCTATGTAAGATTAAAGTGTGTAAGAGTGATGTCCACAGACCCAGGGAAGGTCTAGCACAACTAGGAGAGATTAAAATCCAAGAATAACCCAGCAAACAAAACCTGAAAACAAACATTCCCCAGTGCATTTCAACCTGGACTACAGTTTGCCAACACACACACACACACACACACACACACACACACAGAATAAGGGAAGGGGATGAGAAAGAATAAAACACATTTTCTTACTCCGACCACCTGTGAGAGTTTTAAAGTTTGCAAGAATACATCACAGGCTATGAGCCAACACACACAGCTCAATCTTGTTGTGATGTTCTCACATGTCTGCTTCTCTGGAGAAACAGAACCCAAGGCTACACTGTCTGTGCTAATTCAATATAGACAGTGGCAACCCAAGACTTAGTTTATGGGGCCAGATACCTGAACTCCACACATCTCTGCAAAACTGAGAATGAGGCTGTCAGGAGGCCTGGAAACCTAGGTTCAATCCCTTGAATCCAGCATGGAAGGTGGGGAGAGAGAGAGAGAGAACAAGCTCTCCAAGGTTGCCCTTTAACCCGTCTATCATGTGTCGAATGCTTCTGAAGAGAGTGCTGAATTTTTAATTTTTTTTTTAAGATTGTATTTTCAGGAGTTGGAGAGATTGCTCAGTGGTGAAGGACAACTGCTGGCTGCTCTTGCAGGGGAACAGGGTTTGGTTCCTAGCATATACACAGTGGCTTACAACTTGCAACTTCAATTCCAGGGAATCCAGTGCCCTCTTTGGACCTCCAGGAGCACCAATAGCAGGTGTAGTACACAGATATACATACAGGCGAAACATCTATATAAATAAATAAGTCTTTAAAAATATTTTATTTTTGTTATTTTTAAATATGTGTACTCATGTATGTCTATGTTGTGATATGTCCATATGGGTACAGGTACCTGCAGAGGCCAGAAGCTCACCTAAAGCTGGAGTTACAGGTGGTTCTAAGCCACTTGCTGTGTGCTTGGGTTCTCTGTAAGATCAGTATGCACTGGTAAACACTGAGCTATCTCTTCAGTGCCTGAATTGTTTCCTTGCTATTATACCTGAGATCTAGCCATCCAATAGGTGTGCATATGTTTACATGTATGTCTTTGTACCTGTACATGTGTCATTTCCTTATGTAGCCTGAAATGGCCCCAAACCTGATTGTACTAAATGACCACCATCTCAGTGAATTTCCATACATTCAATTGATAAAGACGGACTAGTCAGAACATTCTAGAAGATCCCTGTGAACTTGAGTCATATACAAATGAAATAAGATGTTTTGGAGTTACTAGCTTCTGATCACATATAGCCCTTCCAGAGAGACTATTACTGAGCATGTGCAGAGAGCCTCCCCCCCCCACCCCCCAGCCTTCCAGACAGCATCCAAATTCCTTACAGGTTCAGAGGGGAGAAAGTGTCTGAGAAACACTGGCTGCTGTTGAGATAGCCTAGGGGTCTAAGAAGTGAAAAGCTATTAGGCAGAAGGCTATAATCAGCTCTTCTTGATCTTGACCATGACCGAGAACAGAGTAAGAGTGGGCACTGCCAATTACCTGGCACGAGGCTGCTTTGGGGCAGGAACACCGTGGGAGGACTGTACATTGAGAAATCCATTCCATCCATTCCCTTCATAAAAGAATAAATCATGTCTGGGGTAGTTCAGCCATGTTTCTGTTCTTGGCTTCAAATAATGGCCCTCAAATTGCAGCTGAGGGCTATAAAATGTGATTTGTCTTGAGATGAAGGCAAAGACGGTAGGCTCAGTCATAAGTCAGTGCAGGGGTCATGAGCTATTCACCAAGAGTTCTCACAGGAGCTTGCACTGCAGAGCAGTATGCCAAACCTCAGAGTTGGAAGGTGACTTTGACAAATCAGTTCAAATGTTAACTTTGACTCCACCTGAAGGCAGATATGGAGGACACAGTGACTCGCACCCCAGTGGGGATGCTGGGGTGTGATGCTACCACTACCAACAGCACAGGAGCCATCAAAGCTTTTTTTTTAAATGTGTACTTCTATTTGTGTGTGTGTGTGTGTGTGTGTGTGTGTGTGTGTGTGTGTGTGTGTATGTTGGGACATGGGGTGTGCAAGTGTACGTGTACATTTTGTGTGGCGACCAGAGTTGAACACCGGGTGTTTTTCTCAGTTGTCTTCCATCTATTTCTTACAACACTGTCCTGGAGCTCTTGGATTTAACTAGCCTGGATAGTCAGAGGGCCTCGGAGGGTCTTGTGTACTTATCAGACACCGGAATTACAAGCATGCACCCTCACGCTCAGTGTTTTTACATGGGTCCTGGCATTTAAATTCAGGTCTTCCCTGTTCCCTCATTAAAATTTGTGTTGGAATCTATTAAATGAACAAGAAAAAAAAACATAGATTTTTTTTTCTTTTTAGATATATGTTATTTAGTGCCACATTCACAGGCTGGTTATCCCTGGAAAGTTTTGTCTTGTTCTGTTCTGACACAGGGTATTGTGTAGCTCAGGCAGGTCTCAGGTTTTCAATCTCCACCCCACCCCCCAGCCCCTCAGAATCCTGAGTGTTGGGATCACAGCCATGAGCATCTGCACTGGCTACTCTGGGACACTCTGCCTGGTGCCAGGGAGACTCACTCCATGTTAGCTCTCTACACGTCACTTTTCTCCTAAAGGGCATCCAATAGCCTAACCTGTATAGGAGCAGAAGACCTCTTGGAATTCAGGGTTTCACACCAAGTACTGATGGTGAGTCCCATGGGTGGGAGCCATTGAGACAAGACCACGTATGGCTAACACTGCAGTATGTTAACCAGATGCTTTCTCCTCCTGATGACTGAGCCTGTGTCTTCTGTCTGAGCTTTCCAGTTGTATTACATGGTCAGTTTGGGTCCCACTCAACCTCAGCCACAGCTGAAGCGCTCAGACTAGGGGACCTTCTATATCCTTTCCCCACTTCTTGACAGCCAGCAATGTGAAGTAAAATTTCTAAGACTGGTACTGAGAGTAACTCCCCAGTGTTTGTGCAGCTTGAGGAAGAGAGAAACTGTTTTTTAACTCTAAGGTTTTAGTATTACTGTATCATGAACTAGTTTATTCCCACTAGAACAGGTTGTAGAATTAAATTAGATGGGCTGGAAGGATGGCTCAGCAGTTAAAAGCACTGCCTGCCCTTGGAGAGGACCTGGGTTCAGTTCCCAGAACCCACATGGTAGCTCACAATCATATGTAACACCATTTTCAGGGGTTCAGTGCCCTCTTCTGGCCTCCATGGGCAATGTATGTACAGAGTGTACAGACATACAAGCTGGCAAAACACCTATACTTGTACATACACATAAAACAAAACATCCCACTGGTACATACACATAAAAAAAAATCTTAAAAAGAAGTTGGGCGTGGTGGCACACACCTTTAACCCCAGCATTTGGAAGGTAGAGGCAGACAAATCTCTGAGTTTGATGCCAGCCTGGTCTACGGAAGGAGTTCCAGGGCAGTCAGGGTTATACAGAGAAACCTGTCTTGACAAACAAAAACCAAACCAAAACAAACAACAATAACAACAACCAAAAGAATGAAGTAAGACAAAGTGTAAGATGATGAAGCACACAAACAGGACCCGTGCCGCGTATGATCAACATGTGCACACTCTCACACATGTGCACACTCTCACACATGTGCACACTCTCACACATGTGCACACTCTCACACATGCACACGCGGACTCATCCACACACGCACACACATGAAGGTGCCCTTGGTGAATAGTAGCTGGTTGTTCTGTCATTGACCATTAGTCTTTACTGGGCTAGACAGGTTCAGGGAAATGTTGAGAAAGTAAGGAAATAATCATTCTCTTCTGCAGCTTATTGAAGGGCAGGAAGAAAGCACATAAACAGAGTAGGTAGGAACCACTTACTCACTGTGACTGCCAGTCTCGAGGCCTATGAAGAAAAGACAGACCATTGTCTGAGTGGGAAATGAGAGCTTCTAGAAGATTCCTAGAAAAGGTATTTGAGCCATAATCTAAGAGGCACATACACATTAACAGAAGGGAGAGACAGGGGTCAGTGCTCAGTGGGGATGACTGGTTCAAAGCTGAAACAGCATGAAGCCACCAGTGGGAAGGAAGCAGGCAGGTCACTTGAGGACAGCGGGGAGGGCTAGGTGGCAAAACTGTGACTCCGCAAGTTACATATAATCATCTTGATCATTCTTTAAGACACTGGGTGGAGATGGACTAGTGTTTAATGCAACAAGAAACAGGAAAACAGGCTTCCTGTGGCTGCAGCCAATACACCTGACAGAGCTATATCATCATGTTCTAACTATGGAATATTCTAGAAGATAGCTCATAACCTGGCCAGCAGCTCCATTTCATCCTGAAGGAAGAGACAAGCTTATTGGGAGCTAAGCTCCAGGCTTCACACAGGTGAATAACTACCAGTGTTGGGATGGACGTGCATCCCACCTGTGTGGAGCAAACTAAGCTCAGCAGGAAGCAGTTCTTGGGTTCCCAGCCTCTCTTTTCCTGGAGGGGAGAGGCTCCTCCAGGAAAAGAGTCACAGGTGGGTCTACTTTAGCAAGGGGCACCCTTACCCATGTGTTTGTGGAAATGAGAGGGCAAGCATGTGAGGAGGACCAGCAAGCTTTTGGGGTTTGAGGTATCTTATGTACTCCTGTTTCCAGCGTTCTGGGAATTCTAGCACCCTGTATACTTTAAGTCTCAGAGAGTCAGTCTCTGAAAAGGGCTTGGGTAGAAGGCTGGTTCAAGCCAGACCAACACCTTCATTTTAACCTGTCAAGACTGATGTGTTCAAGTCACACAGAAACTGGTGAGAGAAGCCAGAGGCCCACCCAGATGGTTCTATTTCTTTGGGATCTTGTTTTTACTGTATCCAGAGACAACGTTAATAAATAATAACTTAGCTTATATACTTAAAGATCTGTATATTAAGTGCCCTCCAAACAGCTAAAGTTTGACTACATAGTACCTGGAGGCTGCTGCAGCCATAGTCCAAGGGGATAGACCTTGAGCTGCAAGCAGAACTTACAATGTTTATGTGCTGCTGCTTTTAAGCTGGTGCTGAACTCAATGTTTACACCGAGGTTCCAGAGAAAAGCCTGGGAGGCCAGGCAGTATACAGCAGGGCTGTGTTTCCTTCAGGGAGTTCCCAAAGCTCTGTAAAGGTGAAGCCTAAGTTCCAATGGAGACTCATGGATAGACTCCAAGAAAACAAATCACCTTCCCAGAAGAACTACAGGTACCGACAAGGTGAAGCCGGCCCAAAAGAAACCACGTGTGGCTGGGCAGTGGTGGTGCACGCCTTTAATCCCAGCACTTGGGAGGCAGAGGCAGGCAAATTTCTGAGTTTGAGGCCAGCCTGGTCTACTGAGTGAGTTCCAGGACAGCCAGGGCTATACAGAGAAACCCTGTCTTGAAAAACAAAAGAAAGAAAGAAAGAAAGAAAGAAAGAAAGAAAGAAAGAAAGAAAGGAAGGAAGGAAGGAAGGAAGGAAGGAAGGAAGGAAGGAAGGAAGAAAGAGAGAAACCACGTGTGCTGCAAACCAAGTGGAAGTGGGAGCTGCTCTAGCCACTGGCACACAGATGATGTGCTCGTAAGCCCCAGATGTGCGTCTACAGAGTTTAACAGTTCACAAGTGAGGCTGGGTATGTCCTCACTGTCTCCTAGGCTACTCTGTGCCTTTATTTATCTCCATCTAAGAGGCTGCAAGTGTTGGGGCTGTAAAGATCTGGGATCTTTATAGTTGAATGTAGTTGCATTATGAAGTACCAATGAGTATGTGGGGACTAGGAACACAAATGTTATGGTTCAAATCTGCAACGTCTCCCAGATTATTAGGGAAAAACTACTGACACAAGTTCTTGACACGACACATGGGGCTATTCCAGGCACCCAACTTCCCCTGCCAGAAAGGACTGTACCAACTGAAACTGGGAGACCAGGTAAGCCCTCCTTTAAGTTCAGTCAGGTGTCTTCAGATCAAGTGTCTGAAAACAGAGTACCATGGGGTATATTATAGTGCAAGTGGATCACCTGTGGAAATGAGAAAGGGCTGCCCCATCTCTCCTACTAGTACATCCAATGTCTGCTGAGTGCAGAGGGAAATACAGGCTTGGACCCACAGGGAAAGGCCCCTAACTATTAAGGTTAAATAGGTTTTACCAGCAGGAGAGCTAGACACTACCAGATGCTAAGATACGTGAAATGTCCTGGTGGTTAACTCCTTTGAGGACTGATAATAAAAGGGGTTTCATGGCTTTAAAAAGACTCTTAACCTGGACACGGTAGTGCATGCCTATAATTCTAGTACTTGGGAGGTGCAAATGGGGGCAGGTTGGGGATGAGGGGGAGTAACAAGAAATTCAGAGTCTAAAGCCAGCCTGGGCTCTATGAGACCCTGTCTCAAAACAAATATAAAACCCATAGAGACGAACTAGAACCCACCACTTAATTTGATCAATGTAAGTAAGGGACCATCTGAAATCATAGGCCCACAGAAAAGCTTTGCCAAGGACAACCTGGTGGCCATTGTCTGATCTCATTTTGACTAAGAAGCTCGTATTGTAACTCTTGGGGAAGTTTCTGACACTCAGTATCTCAGGGTGTTTCAAATGATCCAAACATGCACCTCAGGACTGCAGGGAAATGAGGACATCACCTGTAACAGGAACCAGAGCCATTCTCAGATCACCATGGGCAGGAGAGCAGAGGGCCAGCAATTGAAAAACACAGGTCACAGCACCTTTATTTACCACCATACAGACAGATGTGACATCAAACACCCTCAGAGTTACAGAATGGTCTTCACAACCCTCAGCATCTATGGGAGTCACAGGCACTGCCTCTGCCTTTGGATACTGACTGAGAGTGGTGTGAAGGAGAAAAGATCTGCCTTTCCCGAGGGACCACTCTCCAGCAGGCTTTCATGCCTGACATAGGAGAGGGCACCTGGTACAGACCCTTTTCCTGAGAGCTTATCACTGGCTAACATGATCCCAGAGGGTAGAACCCTGTGCAACTATGAGATTGATCTTGCCACGACATGTGATCCTATAACATTACCATTCACAGGTGTAAACAAAGTCTGATACATTTATTTATGCGAACCTAGACATAGTCACAGGGCTTGTTGGACACATAACTATGCCAGCTTTAGACCAGTTTAAAAAAAAAAATCTGAACACTTCCTGCCAATCAACAATGGTCTATGTATGTAGGGTGCCTGGAGTGTGAAGAAGCCTTTGTTTTGCTATCCAGTTGCTACATGTGGAGGAGCTATAAGTATGCTAAGACAACCTGCTTGCCTCAGTCAATGACTGGTGAGACCATGTGTCACAGACGCTTGGGGAGAAAGGCTGGTTTTATCTGAGTTCCTGCTTATAACAGCAGGAAGCAGATGCCTCTGTGTATTTAAGCAAACAGTGGCAGCAGGAGAGACTGTACAACCTAAGCTCTGTCTTCCAACAGGATTTGACAACCTGGCTGTAGGCACAAAAATACATCTTTAAAAAATAAAAATGTGATTTCAAAGGCCTTTATTTCAGTGGGAAGAGAATAAAAGTCAAATGCTAGTGATGTCTGATTGAGTCCAGTGCTCATCTGGACTCAACTCATTCATCTCTGAGAGGATATAAAGGCAAAGAGGAATTGTGGTTGAATTTTTAAAAAATAGTTAACAACTATGGATTGCCCACTGTTTCCATGGTTTCCTGGAATAGTTTTATTTGGAGAACGAAGGCTATATCTTAGAAAACAGTTCACCCCTAGGCCAAGTTAATTTTATAAGGGTACTGTGTACAAAGTAGTTAATTATACACATAAATAACATAAAAACAACTGTCATAAATTAAGAAGTCCAAGAACTCCCAGCATGCCATCAGCTAAGAGGTGAGACTGGCCTGTGTGGATGTGGAGAGGGTGTGGCCAGGTGACCCACAGACCTGTCCTGAGTGTCATCTCTTCCTTATGCTCCAACTGTGTAACACAAGCTGCAGCCTCATCCTCAAAGGTTGTTCTCTGGAATGAGGTGCTGAGAAAGTGGCATCTTGTCTGCTATCAGGCTGACTGTAACTTCCCTTGTCCACTGCTAGTTAGTATCCATCTCTGTAGGATGGCTGCCCACATCTGAATACATCCAGGAAACATGGGACCAAGGACAAAGTAAAGCAAGTTCATCTTTAAGTTCTTCTTTTGTATGACATTAAAAACTGATGAGAAGAGTGAGACCAAACTCTCTCCTTACCTCGCCTCTTCATGTCCCTGTGCTGGACTGTGGACCCTATGATGGCAGCCTGGCCTGTTGCCACTGGGATAGCACAGGTTTGTGCTAGCCATGTTCCCTCAGAGCTGGGTGTGGCCAGTTTGTAGTCACTGTCACGATGACCTCTTCTGCTCTCATCACCACAGGAAAGCACCTCTCAGGTTTCTTAAATCACTAGCTACGCTTCTCTCCTGCAGAGCTGAACCTCTGCATTTCATAGGAAATTGGTCTTCAGACTCAACCACCTTTGGAATTAAGGCTTACACAGAAAGGAAACATGGGCTCACTCCCCATTCTTCATTCAGGGATGTGGCTAAGCTGCACCATAATACATATGTTTGGATGGCAGAGTCCTGAGATAGCTCCCGAGGAGCACCGGGATTCAAGGGTGAGGGCTCACTTTGCACACAACTGTGTGTGGCCTCACACAAGGCATCTGTGCACAACTGGACAGGGACCAACACCCTACAGTGCAAACGACTTTATCATATTAAAAGAAATCAATATTGGCCACAAGAGGGCCATAATACACAACGTGGTTATGAAATAAAACAGACTGTTCATAAAAATCAATCTATAGATGTTCCCAAGATATCTTTTGTGCCTGAGCTGGGGGCCTCATGATATTTTTCACAGAAGGCCTCAGGCTACAGCTCTGTGACATATGAACTGAGACTTCAGAAGTAGAGTTACTTAACTTCTCCCTGCTTGTGAATTCAGGAGCAAGGAGAAACCTGGGTTTGCTTCTATGTGTTGCCTGAGAAGGCTAGCCATATTTCAGTATCGTCATTGGAGTGCTAAAGAAAACAGATCAAATCTCCCTGGTCCTTGGGATATCACGCCTGCTTCTAGAATCCTGCTATCTGTGTCCCTGAGCCCCATGACAATTACAGACCTCTGAGGGTGACACTGTGGTCTGGCCAGGCTGCGTCACCTTGGGGAAACACATGGTGGAAGCTCCTGCTTGCCAAAGGCCATGTCACCAGCTAAACTGATAGATAACTCGGTAATGCTAATCTCAGTGATCCTGACATGTGCACACTCTTCCTGTTTGGTATTCAGCAAATACCTCAAGACCTCAGAGCCCCCTGCTGCAGCTCCGCCTGTCCTGCAGCCACAGATCAGTAGCTGTACATCTGCTGCTGCTCACTCTGGACCTGCGGTTGTACCGCCTGCTGTGGTGCTGCAGGGGCCTGTGGTGGCTGCAGCACATCTGTCTGGGGCACTGCTCGCCAGGTGAGTGGGTGCTGCTCACTGAGTTGGTTCCCCAAGGGTGTGATGGAGTTTACCAGTGTGGTGAGGTTGATAAAGTGGGCCACTGACTGAGGGTTTGTGGCTTCTGGCTGTGGGTGGATCTGGACATCGTTTTGCCGGTTGTGCAACATGGCTGAACCACTGACAGTGTCGAAGGTCACAGTCAGGATGGAGTTATCTAGCTGTAGCTGGCGTTCAGGGTTGGTAAGATGTCCAACAGCCACTGGCTGTAAATTGGTAAACTGAGTCCCAGCTGCAGTGGTGATGGGGGTCACGGTGATGTTGGTTAGGCCAACCGAGCTTGATGGAGCAGTCACATTGGGGTCCCCTAGGGTCACCACCACCTGTAAGAGTCACATGGAGAAAGAAACAATGAACTGTTTCTGCAAAAAGGAGAGAGAAGCTCCCATAGCACCCTCCTGCTAGAGGGTATACTAAAATTGCATACTCAGGCAAAGGAGCTAGAGCAAGGCCTCCACTGGGGAAAGCAGAGCACAGTGTCCTGGGAGAATTATACCAGTGGGAAAGAGAAAGGAAATATGGACAATCCTCTGGGGTAATGCAGGGATGGGAAATCAAGCAAATGTCACAAGCCAGAAAAAAAGATTGAATCATGCTTAGAGCTGGGGAAGACAGTTACGCTGGTAAAGCTCTCACCACTGATTCAAGAGGCCCTGAATGCTATCCCCAGTATCCACGAAGAGAGAAATCAATCAATCAATCTCTCTCTCTCTCTCTCTCTCTCTCTCTCTCTCTCTCTCTCTCTCTCTA
>NW_021620749.1:103947-229729 GCF_004785775.1 Grammomys surdaster | reverse complement strand
GCTTTCTTTCCCCTCCCTCCCTCCCCCCCCCCCCCCCCCCCCACACACAAACATCTACCCCAGAGCAAATTTGAAAAGCCAGGAAACCAACGCTTTATCATCGTCCACCCCAACCTGCCTGTCTTAATAGCATGATAGCATGTGAAAACCCTGTGTCGCTATGGAGGCAGCCACAGCCGCAACTTCCTCAAACCTAGTGCTGAATGTCAGACAGATCCAAGCAGGTTGACTGCAGAATCATCATCTCCAAAAAGAAGACACACTTATGGGTGCGGGGTTTCAAATGTCAAGTGATACAGACGAAGCCAAGCAGAGACTGTGCAGAGAAGCCAGCTCAGGGGCTGGTGGCTGTCCAGGCTCTTCTTGGTAGGCCCCTTAGTGCACCCAATCGGAAACGGTATTTTAGTCTTTCAACACTAGAATGTGTCACACTTATTAAAAGTGACATGTGTGATCTGGAGGTCACAGCTGGCACAATTTGCATGAGGTAATGACTACATGGAAAGTGAGGGTGAAAGCAGGACCCACTATGGACACACCCATATGGACACATGATAGGACTCGGAGGAGCTGCCCCTGCAGAGGTGGCCGTCACCTGATGGAAACAAGGGCACCGACCAACCTGTTGGATACTCTGTACAGCAGAGTTTGTCTCATCACCCACACTGCCTGTGAACTCTGGCTCCTTTTCCGGGTATTCGCTGAAGGTGGTGTCCTCGGGCACTGGAGCCCCTGCCTCCTCCTCTGGCTTCTGCTTTCTCTTGTGGCTGCGTTTGGCAGCCTTTCCATGCTTACCTTCCGCCAGTTCCTCCTGCTCCAGGCCCAGCGCAGGCTGTGAGGAGATTGGTATCAGTACCCACCAGGGCAGTGGGTCACATCTGGATGGGGGCCAGGGCAGCATGCACCGCCTTAGATATAGCCCCAGGGCATCAAGTTGTCATAGGGAGTGGCTTTGTGTTCAAAGAGAGACATCTTTAAAGGAAAATATTTCCCTCCTGGGGAACTCAGATCAAGGACAGTGCTTGTGAGCCATTGCCACAGTGGGAAACTGGATGTAAATGTTTGATTCAAACTCTGCGGGCAATTTCCGCTGCTTTCTGTGCAGGCTTATCCTTTCACTGAGAGTGTTGGCAAGACGGCCTGTGACCAGCACAGCTGGAGGCCAGGGGCAGGGTGATAAGAGCTGGAGGGTGGGGGCAGGGTGATCAGAGCTAGAGGGTGGGGGCAGGGTGGTCACACCTACTTGTCTTCCTTAGGGTAGACAGATCCACCAGCAACTAACTAGCCAAAGTATGGTGTTGGAGAAACTTTCTTTCCCACCCTCACCTATGAACTGTCAAGCCCATAAATGGCTCACAGAAAGGCTATGTGTGGATTCTACCCATTCATTCCATAAGACATGGACACTTGAACTCATGGGGGCACTCATTAGCACTCAGGTACAGATTTAAACACTGACAGCATAAAACACTCTTTGTGATTAAAAATAAAATTGTTAAAAAAATACTGAGTATATCCAGACATGATGGTGCACATGGGATTTTAGTACTTGAGTGGTAAAGGCAGGAGGCAGGAGGATTAGGAGTTCAAGGCTAGCCTTGGCTACATAGCAGGCTCAAGATCAACCTGAACTACATGAGATCCTGCTGGGGGGAAAAAAAAAGTATTGAGTAAAAGTTCCTTTAAAATCTAGGTTTGGGGGCTGGAGAGATGGCTCAGCAGTTAAGAGCACTGACTGCTCTTCCAGAGGTCCTGAGTTCAATTCCCAGCAACCACATGGTGGCTCACAACCATCTGTAATGGGATCTGATGCCCTCTTCTGGTGTGTCTGAAGACAGCTACAGTGTACTCATTATAAATAAAATAAATTAAAAAAAAAAAAAATCTAGGTTTGGACTGGTGCGGTGGTGCACACTTTTAATTCCAGCCCTGGGGAGGCAGAGTCAGGAGGAACTCATGGGCTCAAAATCAATGGGTCTACAGGCAGAGTCAGGAGGAACTCATGGGCTCAAAATCAATGGGTCTACATAGCGGTCCAGGCTAGCCAAGTACACATAGTGAGGCCCTGTCTAAAAAGAGAAAAAAATTCTAGGTTTGCCTAATATGATTAAGTTTAATAATCATAATAAAATTCCTAGAAATAATCAATTAAAAAAAGTTTAGGTCTGTTTTATATGTTCTTTTTCATTCTTTTCAGAGTTGAGGACTGAACTCAGGGCTTTGCACTTGCTAGGCAAGTGCTCTACAACTGAGCTAAATCCCAACCCGTTTGTTTTATATGAGTGTTGCTTGCATATATGTATGTGAGCCATGTATGTGTACCATGTATGTGCACCATGATGCCTACAGATGTCAGAAGAACAAACAGTACTGGATTCTCTAGAACTAGAGTTATGAATAACTATGAGCCATCATACGGTGCTGCGAACTGAACCTAGTCCTTTGAAAGAACAAGTGTTCCTAGGCATTGAGCTATCTCTCTAGCCCCCATCCCCCAAACTACCTGTTTTCTGAAGATATATGCACCAGCGCCTGAGCATTTGAATCCATAGCTACTACAATAAAACTAAGATACAGTCTATAAGGCTCTGGAAGAAGGACAACCAAATCCCAGTGAGACTATGCTGATGTCTGATCATGGTCAACGGGGTACATCTGGAGCCTGCTCCTGTATGTGGTCTGTTCCCTTAGGGTCCACCTGGTGTGTTGAATTCTGCTCCCCTCACACTCCACCCCTGCAAATGTGTTCTATGCTGCTTACCTGGACAATGCCAATGGAAGATGCATCGATGGTGGTGGTCTCAGGGAGGTGGTCTAGATCATCAATCCGAACAGCGAGGACCTGCAAGGGGCCAAAAGCAGTGAACAGGGCTGTGCCCACCCAATGGCTGCCCTGATGACACAGCAGGAACCCAAACTCACTGTGCAAGGTCTACTGCTATAGGAGACTGGCTGCTAACTAACAAACTCACCTCTGCTTCTGACTCCTAGGCTCAGGACTGACTGAAACTATTTCTAGAATGCTCTCTAGGGCATCCCCCAACCCTGTCCTCTGACCCCCATCTCAAGCCTCTGCAGTGTTAGCTGTCCTGGTGGGGACAACTGGTATCTGTTATTATGTGGTTCCTGTCCTCAGATGGAGGCTACCTCCTCTTTCTGTGGCCTCCATGACATGTGCTGTCAGTGAGGTATCAGTGTACCCTCTGTCATCACAGGGAGCTGAGTGAGCTAAGACAGAGCAATAAGCCTGTCCTACAAGGACCCACCAAAAGGAGGTTTCTATGGGTCAAACACTATACCCTTCGGCATAATGCACGCAGCTACATGTGTGTCAGCTTCGTGACACAGTGAGGGCCTAGTCCTACCTTTCCTTTATTAAGCCCTGCTCAAGAGGGTGCTCAGCCTGTGTCACCCACACCATGACCTGTTCTACGAGCCCACACAGCCTTGCACCAACCCCACTGTCCTATCCATGGTGAGCAATACTCATCAGCTGCTCATACGCATTGCTTATCTCACACCAGAGACTAATTAAGTCCTATGCACGGCAACAGACACAGCACAGGGAAGAAAATGAACGTCCCAGGAAGGCATATGAAAGGTAAGCTGCCAAAGAAACCAGGTGTAGAGAAACAACCGCAAGACTGAGAGGAAGACTACACATCTGACCTCACCCCAACAGCCCTTAAATCTGTTGCTCAGTAGAAGAAAGCAAAAATAGAACTTTATTTATCTGGTTTTGGTATGAGAAGGTGGTTGGACTGGGGCCAAGTTGACTGAGCGCTTGCCTAGTATGCATGAGGCCCTGGGCTCAAGGTTCAGAACCACATAAAACTGGGTGTTGAGGTGCATGCCTGCAATCCCAGCACTCGGGGAGTTGGAAGTAGGAGGATCAGAAGTTCAAAGGCATCCTCAGATACATAGTGAGTTCTAGGCCAGTCTTAGCTACACAAGATCCTGTCTTAGGAAGAAAAAAAATGATAGAATTTAGAGATGTTAAGACTAGGGCTCCACCTTAAACTCACACCAGGACAAAGGTGTCCCAAGCAGAGCGGTAGGGCCACAGGAGGCCCCACTGTAGGGCCTGAGCCCACAGTAGGGCCAGGTCATGCTATGGAGATTTGGGAATGGGTCCCCACCAGGCTAACCTCGGGATGCTTGCGCCGCATGTGTCTGCTCATGGAGGCCCGAGTGGATACTTTGGTGCCACACAGCTGGCAGCTCTGTGCTTCCACCTTGTCATGGGTGAGCTGGACGTGTTTCTGAAGCATGTACTCCGTGACGTACTTCTTGTCACACACGGAACAAGTCCACTGCTTGCCTACTTCTCACACACGTAAATGGCGTAGAAAAGAGAAACGCAAGTTAACAGAGGGCTACTAATGCTTCATTCACCGCATCTACCATAACCTCTTCTCCTCTAGAGAGAGCCATCACCTGGTCAGACCAGTGGGATACCACTGGCCCAAGACTAGCAAGAACAACTGATCATGGTCTTTGAAGAATGGATACTGGAAAGGCACAGTGGGATTTAGAGGCCAAGGAGCTGCGTTAAACCACGACAGTCCTATTCTGCAAGTGTTTATGAAACAGAGCAGGTGTTCTCATCTCTGCATACTTGCACGGCCTAGACCATCCTTGAGACTCAAGTTACCTGTGTGGATGAGCTTGTGTGTCTCCATTGTGTTCCTCTCACTGAATGTCTTCCCACATAATTCACACATGAAGTCTTTAATTCCTGCAGGAAAAATCATGTTCGATATCACAAGCTTAGTGAGTTTTCAGTGTAAGTGTACACAGAGGACATCTCTGTCTCTTCATGCTTCAGGATATTTAGTACCTCAGGGTAATGGTAAATTGTCAAAAAAAAAAAAAAATGAGTATTTATTCTAAAATTTACCCAGAAAACTGTGGCTTCAAATTTAGGCCTTTATTCATATTTTTAAAAATGACAAGATTTGTGAAGGCCTGAGAACACAGATGTAGAGAGGAAAACCCAATGGCGAAGACAGCAACAATTTCTCTAGGCAGTGTAATTCACCTACACCCCGCTACGTAACCTCAAAAAGCCTCAGGCAGCTTCTTGGACATGCAGTAAGAGACTAAACATAACAGAAAGCCAGGACCCAAGGCGAGAGTGGAGACGTCTCCATGAGAGACAGCAGAGCTTCTGTGGACACACAAAGAACCAGGAAGGTTTTACTACTGACCAGCATACCAACGGGACGAACATGATCAAGCAGAATCATCCCAGGATGCAAGGACGGGTCAATCTATGCAAATCGACAAATGTGATATGGTGTATCAACAGGATGAAGGGCCAAAAAACCTCACGGTCATGTCTCAAGTCGATGAAGAAAAAGTATGTGATAAAATCAAATGCCCTTTCCAAAGAAAACACAGACAAAGCTGGTACAGAAGGGTCATTACGTCAGTATGGGGCTATGCATGGCAAATCCACGGCCAGCTTTGTACCAGAAGTGAGACACTGAAGCAGGCTCTACTACAGTCTGAAAGGAGACAAGGTATCGGTTCCCATGCTTGTTCATCAAGATAGCACCTCAAGTTTTAACACAGCATTTATGCAAGAGAGAAACAAACAAACAAAAAAACAAAAAATGCAGGAAGAGGAGAAGTCAAATCATCCCTATTTGTACACAGCATGTCTTCATGTGGGAAAGCCTGAAGACTCCCCTAAGATCTTCTGAACTGATAATGAGGAGAATTACATAACACACACAAAAAAACCAACACACAAAAATGTACATACAAAACACTGAAGACTAAGGATGCGGCCGTGTAAGCCAAGTGTGCATGTAGCACAAAGCTCTGGGTCTGACCCAATGCACTGCATAAACCAGCTGTGGCAGCGCACACCTGTGATCTCAGAGAGCAGAGACAGGGGCATCGGTAGTTCCAGATCATCTTTAGTTACAGAAGGAATTCAAGGCCAACCTCTTGAAATTAAAATTATACATCAACAAACTATATCTGCCGGGGAAGAAATCATGATGACATACATCATCTGCATGTATAAAAATGTTATGAAGCCTGTCATTTTGTACAGTGAATACACACTAAGTTAAAAAAAAATCCTGAGAGTCAGTAGGGAAGTTCAGGTTGGACACTTAGCAAATGCTTTAAAAGAGAAGAATTATCATATTCAGGACAGGGATTCTGTGCTCAAGTCTTCGGACACACAACAAAGCGTGACAAAAGGCACACAATCTCTCACAGGCACACACGTAAAGCACACACTATGTCTACACTGGGGAAAGGAGACAATCAAGAGACTAGTGGAAGAGCATATCCTTCAAATTCACACGATCCCTTCAGGTAATAGTAAACTTAAAGCAGTCAAGAGTGCAGCCCCTGAAGCTGCCCCAAGCTTTCCAACAGAGAGCGCATGTCCATCTTGCACCTCAGGAGCACTGGGGTGTTAGAGCACAGGTTGTAAAGCCTGATGCCTCTGCAGCTTCAGATTACAAAATACAAGTAATTTTTTTTTTATTTAAAAAAGTATACTCTATTTTTTTATTTTTCGAGATAGTGTTTCTCTCTGTATCCCTGTATGTCCTGAAACGCACCCTGTAGACCAGGCTGACCTCAAACTCACAGAGACCTGCCTGCCTCTGCCTCCTGAGCACTGTGGATTAAGGCTGTGCTCTATGATCTCCTGCCTTAAAGTATATTTTAAATTAAAAATCATGAAAGCAATTCCAGTCATACTAGCTACAAAGAAACAAATACTTAGAATAGATATAAAGAAACCAGTGAAATGTTCCTACAATGAAAATTGTAAACATGACAAAAACCACTGCAGCACCAAAAACTGGAAGGATATTTCACATTCATAGACTATAAACTGGAGAGATGTTTCACATTCATAGACTGTAAGAATGAATACTGTTAAAATGTTGGCTCAACCCAGGGATTTACAGGTTTAGTGCAATACACCAAAGACTTCTTTACAGAATCAGAAACACAATCCTCAAGTTTGAATGAAAGCCTGGCAGAAATAACAGAAATGACCTGGAACAAAATGTAAAGAGCTGCAGGTACCAGTACCTTGTTTCAAGACATTATAAAGTCCTAAGTATAAAACCATAATAGTATTAGCATCAGAAACAAACACACACATCCACGAAATCGATCCTAAGGTAAAGCCATGTATGTACAGCCAACTGATTCTCAACAACAGTGCAATGAAAAATGCATGTCTACATGCAGAAGCTTCAAACTTGACTCTAACCTCTACAAAAAATCAACTTAGAATGGATCAAAGATTAAATATATCTTAGCACTAAAAGAAAACTTAGGAGAAGCATTTTAAGACATTGGTATATCAATGCTATTTGAAATGAGCCCTAAAGCCCAGGAAACAATAGCAAAACTGTACATCACACCATGAAACTTCCCGAGAGCAAAGGAAACAGCTCCGAGTGAGGGGACAATGGACAGAATGGGAGAGGACATCTGCCAGCCAGTCATCTAACAGTTCATGTGAATAATGTATAACAAGCCAACATTTTAGAAACAAGCAATCAGAGCTGAAAATCAGAAATGATTATAATAGACACAAGTATATGAAAAATGCTCACTACCATCAGCCACCAAGGAAATGAAAACCAACACTCCAATGAGGAGTCAGCTCCTCCTAGTTAGAATGGCTATTATTAAAAATAAAAACATGCCAGGGGTGGGGGGTGGCGACAACAGTACATGTCTTTAATCCTAGCACTCAGGAGGCAGAGGCAGATTGATCTCTGTGAGCTTGAGGCCAGTCTGGTCTACAGAGAGGATTCCAGGACAGCCAGGGCTACGGAGTAGGGGGGGATACTAAAGAAACATGGAAAAAAAAGATCTCACACTGATGACAGTGGGATTGGGATAGGTTTGTGATCCTTTGCAGAAATGGAGTTCCCCAGTAAGTGGCTACGATTTCCAGGGGTCCATTGGCAAACTCATAAAAAGATCTCTGGCACAGACATTTACAATGGGCTTCTACTTGTATACACAGGGTCACAGTGCTCATGGAGTAAGAAAGCTCTGAGATGCACAGCCTCAGCCCACCACAGCCAGCACAGTACACAAGCCTGGGGCTAGGAGCCGAGAGAGGAAGCCCTGAGGAACTCCCTGTGTCACTACTCTCTCTAGGGCCATGTGGTTTTGAAGAGTTGGGACACCTGTGTGCCGTTTGTAGTGCTTGAGCATGTTGACCTTCTGTGCAAACTTGCGGTGACATTCCTTGCACTCATATTCCTTGATGCCTTTGTGCAGCTTCATGTGGTGGCGTAGTGCATGCTTGGTCTTCATCCCTGCAGGGAGAAGATCAGTGTGAGCGCCACACTCCCCAGAACCCAGTGGGCACAATAGCCACAGACACAGAAGTGGGGGGGGATATACTGTGGCCTCACCTCAGAGGGTGAGGCCACTTTACCAGATGCAGAATCCACAAAGTTACCACCTCAGAAGGCCACTAGAGACTTACTGTGACATTAAAATGGCAGTGTGTCAACAACAGCACCTGAGATGATATAGTGAGGTGGACAGCATGTCTATCTCGATGACATAAACGATAACTAATGAGGACACTAGAGCTACATTTAAAAAAAAAAAGCCATTCTTTAAAAAAATATTTTTAGCTAGGCAGTGGTAGTGTATGCCTTTAATTCCAGCACTCCGAAGGCAAAAGCAGGTGGATCTCTGTGAGTTTGAGCCCAGGTCTATAGAGTTCTAGGATGGCCAAGACTATACAGAGAAACCCTGTCTTGAAAATGTGTGTGTGTGTGTGTGTGTAGGGGGAACATTCAAGGTCAGAGGACAATTCTCCAGAGTCAGTTCTTGTCACCCAGCAGGGTGAAGGGATCACTCATTACACCTATGTGGAAGCTCCTCTACCCACTAAGCTGTCTTGCCAAATGGATCCTTTTAACTTATTGCAGCCAATCTTAGGCACTGAAATAACCCAAAATCTCATTGACTTCAGGGTGATGATGAGAAAAGGGTGAAGCACCCTCACCAACCACAACCCAGTTGGGTGAACAGCAGTGGTCACTGACAGCAGCAGCAATACCCAGAGTGTTCACACATCAGAGCAGGCAAGAGTGCAGTCCTGAGAACCTCCGGTAGACAAGCCAGCAGACTCTCACACTGAGTGGGAGCAGGAGGCCCAAAGACCCCTCTCAGCTCCAAGTTCAGCTAGACAATAGCCCACTCAGTCCCATTTCGTTACTGCTCATCCTCACCTGTCTCTCAGTGTGGAGAGACTTCAGGCAACCCAGCTGGACCACAGGGCCTGACAAATCAGAGCCAGCAGAGGGCGCATAAGTCCCACCCTGTGTCTCTCAGCTGCCAGTCCCTGGCTAGGTTAAGTGCCAAACCTTTCTGACTATGGAAAAGCAATTTTTCCCACCTCTACCTAATCCTCATATTAAAAATATTATATATCTCTCACCACCCAAAGACAAAAACCATAGGTGATGAGAGATTCAGCCAAAGCCTGGCCACCCAACAGACTATTCTTTAACTGTTCTTAATCCCTCTCTGGCCCTGTCTCCATCACATCAGGCTCTGCTCAAAACAGTGGCACCAGCATTGCCCTCTGTCACTGCTTGTCTGTCTGTCTTGCAAGGGACTGCAGTCAGTTGGTACAAACCTCATCCTCACAGTTCCAACACCTATTCATGGTTTCAGTCATTCTTGTAACTGCTATGCTCTGACTATTTGTGTGCCAGGGACTAGAAACCAAGCGGTATGCTAGACAGGGCTCCCTGGCCTCACAGGGCTTCTGTTCTAAGTGAGACTGGGGGATCAGAGAACCCACATAGTATGTGGCAAGAGAAGGAAGAGCTAGGCAGAACCAGGCACAAAGGGGCTTGAGGAGAGAGGTTGTACCCAAGGTCATCCTTGGCTATACATGGAGCTGGAGGCCAGCCTGGGCTACACGGACCCTGTCTAAACAATAGAACATCATCAACTTGGAACACCCAGCTTTTATTGCAGGCTCTACAGATGTCTTGTGGATGATTCTATGGTGTGTGATGTGATTCTGAGAAATATTCCCATCTATACCTGGGACCCTGGACCTCCTTTGCCAAAAAGACTCATGACTCCTAGCAGCGCCCCACCCCCACCCCCACCCCCTCGGTTGTAGGCACAGACTATGTCTATGTCCAAAGCAAGCTGGGTACAAGGCTGAATATGTTAGTGGCCTGGGGTGTCCTATGCCTCTGGGGTCCCCTGTGGCTCTGGCACACACCCACCTTTCCCGCACTCGGCACACAGGTACTCTCGGATGTTGTCATGCACACGCATGTGCTCTTTGAGCATGTCCTTCCTGGCAAAGGACTTTCCACACTGCTCACAGGCATGGCTTTTCACACCTATAAACAAACACAGCAGTGTCTGAGAGCCTTGGCCTGCCTAGAAAGAGGTCTCAGCAAGAAGCACACGTGGGCTGGCATTTCAGACATGTTCCATGGGAGTCTTTGGCACAAGAAGGCCCTGAGGACCTCGAGTGGACACAGGTGGGTCGGGAAGATGTGCTGCAAGTGACAGAGGAGGCCAGGATGAAAGCTGGAGAGACAGGGACACAGCCAAGGGGTGGCTGCCTGTGTATGGAGCCAGGGAGATTGATGGAGAAATCCTGCTGCTGGGGAAGGTGAGCTGGTACCAAACATCACTACAGGAGCATGTTACCTGTGTGGATGAGTTTGTGGCGCTCCAAGTTCCCGATGCTGTTGAATATCCGTCCACAGATCTCACAGGGATGAATGTACCTGAAAGTAGAGGCAAACCTCAGGCACTCCACAGCCCCAGGGGCTCATCACCTGAGGGGTTCAGCCACTGTGAAGGCCTTATCTGCTATGAGGGTATCCTCAGCTGTGAGGGGCAAGTGTGAAAGTTCCTTTATCAATGGAGGTGAGGCAAAAAGGTGTTGTGATCTTAGCTTCTGCAATGGGCTGAACTGTGTCCCTCAAATTGCTGTTGAAGTCCTAGATAAGAATTCAGCTGTATGTGGAGACAGGCATTTATAGAAAAGATCAAAATGGAGTCACCATGCTGACCCTAATCCTTAAGAAGAGGGACACGAGATGGACATGTACAGAAAGAAGGCTGAGCTGAGAGCACAGAGAAGACGCCATGTACCAGGCTAGAGAGCTTAGGGGAAGCCAACCCTGAGATACTTGATATGAGATCTTAGGCTCCAGAACTAAGACATACGAGGTACTTGGTTGCAGCAATCCTGAGAGGTGAACTCAGTCATCCTGTTGCTCACTACACAGCCCTGAAGTGGCTTTTGACATGGGGCAGCATAAATGAAACCTATTTATGATGGAAAGGTGCTGCTTGTTAAGTAGGCCAACATAACTTACTGTTAGAATCCTGTGAGGAAAAAGATGAGCATGAGCAATGGGGCCTAGGAGGCCAGAGGAAGGGCAGGTGTCCTAAATATCTGGCATAAGGTGACCCAGTGACTGTGATTTGCTAAGCTGAGCACTGTGGCTTTGCAGAGTCCCCCTCTTCCGCACAGAATCTTACTTCTGCACGTTGGGGTCAGGCAGGTTCTCTCGGTGGATGACCATGTGGGCATGGTAGGTAGCCTTGAGTGCAAAGCGTCGGTGGCAAATGCTGCAGCCGTGGCCCTTCTCCTTGTGTACCTCCATGATGTGCTTCAGGTATTCCTTTCCACGGCCAAAAGTGAGCTGTAAGAACACAGGGTGGAGGCCGCTGACCCACTGCCGTTCCTGGGCATTGTTACTACCTACACTACACTTGTATCAGCTAGACACCTGGAGAGGCTCAGAGAGGGGTAGGGGGATGTGCACAGACGTTTGCTGTTTAACAGTAGAGGCTCTGGAAACTCAGGTCATGGACTGCTTGGAAATTAGTATTCTCCCTGCAAGCACGCACCCTGCCTTGTGTAGCATGAGTCACTTTCAGGCTGGTTGGGACCAAGAGAGGAATAGGTCAAGGCACCCCCAGTCTGAGGCCAGTGACGCTACTTAGGCCAGTTCCCAAGACAGTGGCCCTACCCTAGTAAGTAGTCCTGCTTATGGGTGTGGCAAACCACAAGTGGGTTCTGATGGGTGAGGCCCACGGTTACCATCCCTAAGTCCAGGTGATATGGGACAACCTTCTTCAGTGGAAGAAATGGACAAAACAGTGCTGTGAGTTCCCCATAGCTCCATGATCACAAATTCCTCCCCGGAAACCATGCTTGGGGCAGAGTGCTGAGTACCTGGCACCTCTTGCAGCTATACTTATGTGGCTCAGAGTCTGCGCTCTCGTCAGAGTTGTCATCATTCTCCTCTGAGGAGATCCCAATCTTGCCAATGAACTCCTCCCGCTGGTGGTCATCCATTAGCGCGATGTCCTACAGAAGAGTGACAAGCCCGGTCTCTACCACAGTGAACTGGTATGCTGGTCATCACTTCAGGAAATCAGTTGTTTGCCTAGTGAGCTATGCTATGTCCCTTGGGATGGTACTGGGCCTGACCATTCTGTGGTACAGGTAGCCACCAGCTCTCAGAGCCACCTGTCCAGCACAATCCCACCTTTGCTCAGGTAAAGTCCTGGAGGACAGCCCAGACGGCTGCAATACTGCTCTGGTCTATGTTCTTCTTTGCATGGGGCCTTTGACTCAGACAGTACTTCTCCCACCTGTCCTCACACCCAGTTCTCGACATCCTGGGGCTCCTGCACTGCTTATATTTACCCTAAAGGCAGGGAGGCAGCACACTGCCACCCTCCTTACATCCATTGTTCTGGGGAAATCCCAGGTTAAGAGTAATCTGTCAGGCCCCGCACAGGGAGAATCTGTGTTTAGGCCCGAGAGCTGGACAAACAGGTGCGCTAGTGTAAGTCTGTATCAAGAGACTGCCAATGCCCACGTGTTAAAATTTCACCCCTGAGGTGACAATGAAGAAGCAGGGCCTCTGGGGAATGACAGGGTCTGATACCAATGAGTAGGATTATAACCTTTAAAAGGAATACTCCAAAAACAGTCTCATCCCTCTACCATGTGAGGACACAGCAAGAGAGTGATGGACGGACTAGGAAACCTTCAATAGACAGTGAACTAACTATCCAGCGCCTTCATCTTGAACTTTCAGCTTCAGAATTATGAAATACAGTCTGGTAAGTGCCTCATCTAGGTACTAGGGTAGGCCAGATCCCCTAGTGCCACCTGAATGGGACCTGCACCTTGAAGTGGACATGGATGTGGTCCCTGAGTACGTCCACTCGGAAGAACTTGCGCCCACAGATCTCGCAGGTGTACTTCTTGTCACCGTGGGTCAGCAGGTGCTTGTTCATGTTGCTCCGGCAAGAGAACACCTGGGGAGAGGGAGCCAGTATAGGAGGGCTGGTTATTGGACATACACAGGAGCTGATCCCTACGGCCCACAGGACAATCAACTTCCAAGCCTAGAATACATGGCAAGTTCTAGACTTAGGGTGATTTAGACATCCACTCACACCACAATAGAGGACACACTGGTGCAATGGGAGTGCAGCAGAGTGCTTATGCTGAGTTAGACAGCTCACTGGCACAGAGCCTACTGAGGAGCCATGCAGGTATATCTACAATTTTCTCAAAATAGATACAGAAGAAGACACTCAACTAAGTTTGAATCTGTTTCATGTTGCTTTCTATTTCCAGCACAGACAATGGATGCAGATTTACTCATGTATTTACACTGGTTCTCTGGGAGTCACTTAACAGCCAAAGTGAACCCTGAGTGGTCTAAAACACAGATATGCAACCATCGCCAGGGACCAAGGAGCCCCACTGACCACAGAGCATCCAATGGCAGGGCTTGCCTCAGATGGGGTGCCCCAGAGCCTACTAATCTACTGCCATAGGCTCCACCTTCCTGTCCCCCAAGCCCAGAGTTTAAGAGGCCCCACATGGTTCTGCTACTGTGCTGATCCATGGGCTATGGCTTGCTCTGTGGGTTGAAAGAAGCCAAGAAATACCATGAAAGCATAGTTTCTCATTTCCTCTAGAAAGCACCACTGGATCTGGCAGTGCTGCTACATGCTCAGTCAGGAGTAGCCAGCCATGAGGGGCTCCAATGTGCTGGTGCTTGGGTGCCAATGCTATGGTACACCAGTAGCTATGGTGTGTAGCTGTGACAGGCTCAGCAGTAGCTCCTTCTTGAAACAACACCTGAGGCCTGAGTCACATGTACAGAAGCCTCTCAAGAACCTATATCCCTAGTGTGCACTTGCACAGAGGACCCTTTCTAGAACTTGTGTCCCCCAATATGCGCTCTGTGCAGTAAGGGACATGACTTCTATTCCTCTGGAGACACAACTAGTACTTCCAGTTACCTGAGTTGTCAAAGTTGAGTCTAGTGAACAAGCAATGACATTTCCAGTTGAGAGCAGGTGCTCGTGTGTGACGAATGGGGCAATGTGTATGTGGCAGCCAGGGCAGGGGCTGGGAGCTCCGGATACCTGCACCACAGACATGAGCCAAGGCCAGGGTAGCTCATGTGCGGCACCTATACAACGGCACAGGCTGCCCATGGAAGAATGCCTAGTATCTACAACCTAACCTTGATTACCATGGGCTAAGCTATAAAAATACTTAGCCTACCTTAGAAAACACTAACTTGGAAAATACTATCTAGATACTGAGCAGGGGTGGCCAGCACAGACAGCATAAAGCCCCAGGGCATCTCGCCTCTTCAATGTGGATATGAAGACAATATCCAGTCATTCAGGAGGACAATATGTCCCACAGAGTAGATAGGATAAAAAAGTTCTCAGCGGATTCACTGGAAACCAGTCCCAGGTGGCAGAGACCAAAATGTTGAATGTGCAACCTGAGAGATTCTTCAGTGCATAAAGAAACACATGGTGCAGACAAGGAGTCCCTGAACACTGTTGTCCTGGCAGGTGCCTCTAACCTTCTGACACTGGAACATGGTATTGTCTACAAAGTTAACACTTCAGAATTACAAGTAGAATTGAAAGCCAAAAAGTAAACCTCATTGTGGTGGTTGATTTTCTGGTTAATTTGAACACAAGCTAGCCTCATTTAGGAAAAGAAAACATCAACTGAGAAAAGTATCTCCATTAGATTGACCTATAGGCAAGTCTGTGGGGTATTTTCTTGATAATTACTGGTAAGAGGGTCTAGCTCACTGAGGGCAGTGCCACTCCTAGGTTAGCTGTCCTGGTGCTGTAAAAAAGCAAGCTGAGCAAACCATGGAGAGCAAGCCAGTAAGCAGCACTCCTTCATGGTTTCCTGCCTCCAGTTTCTGACTGAGTTCTTGCTCTGCCCTCCCTTCATCATGGATTATAAGCAACTCTTTCCCCTTCAAGTTGTTTTTGGTCACAGTTTACCACAGCAACAGAAACCTAACTAGGACAAGTGAATGTCTGAAATGTAGGATTTTTGTGTTAGGCCACACTCATAGCTACCTGGTTGTGCAAGGGGACTGCTGCTGTAGGCTGAACATGCCTACAAGCTTCCTGGACAATGCTCCCTACCTGCAGCTCTGACCTTGAGCTTAAGAGAATACGGTCTTTGTATCCAACATCAACAGTCCCTGTAGAACATTACCTTGCCACACACTGGGCATCCAGAAGGTTCCTTTTTGTAACGAACCAGGCTTTCCCCGCTGGCCTCCAAGTCTTCTCTCTTTACCCGCCGCACACCTGAGGTACCAGACCAGACAGGAAATGTGAGGCTACACAACACAGGTCAGATCTCAGAATTGTCTGGGAAATATGCTTGAAATATTGTGGTAACAGATATTCAAGAGGCTGGTGTGGGGCTGCTTAAACCCATAGGTTCAGAGCTGCTTTGGGTAATATAACAAGACTCCATCTATCCATCTAACTAACTAAACAAACAACTAACCAACTAAACAAACAAACAAACAAATTCATGTGGAACAGGGAATCTCTAAAAAAGGAGAGAAACCAGGTGTCTTTTCTGGAATTGTATATAATCTGACATTAACAGAGTTGGTGTGTTGATCCTTGGCATTAGGGAACAGGCTGATTCCACGGTCATAGGACTAGGAGGCACAACGGTGAGCCTGAGGCTAGGGGTATTCCCAGCTTCCAGAGCAGCAAGCTGCTGCCCACGGCAATAGTGCGGATCACACGTGAGTAGCTAATTCATCTCAGAGAGCAGTGCTTCTGACACAGCCCACAGCATACTTGGTTCTGAGCAACTGCTCTGTGTTAGGGTTGAAGGAATCTCATGGTAAGGTCAGGTCCAGCCATGACATTGAGCTCAAGAGGGTTGAGTATCACCTCCCCTGTACAAGCAAGAAAACTAAGGTATAGTGACTTGCCTATGGTTCTTCAGAGGCTGGGTGGGGCTCAGAGTACACTCTTAAGAACCTCATGAGACCTTGCTGTATGAACAGTGAGGGAAAGTGTGCGTGTGTGTGTGTGTGTGTGTGTGTGTGTGTGTGTGTGTAAGGATATGACTTCATCTTGTTTTCACAACTCATGTGCATGTAACTAACAGTTATGCTTTCTACACAGCCCGAGTGCGTTCTGTAAATAGTGTTTTCAAACACTAACCAGCAAGTGTTTATGTCAGTGAGTGCTAGTGACAAAGGGGCTGTGACTTTTAGCAGGACAATAAGGAGAGCCTTCATCAGAATGTTGATTTTAACCTCTGTTTCACTTCTTACTCTACACATGCGGCTGCCTCACACGTGTGCAGAGCTGACTCTGCTGGGTCTTTCTCTGACCTCATATAACCTACCATGTAGACTGACAGCCCCCACTACAGTGCCCACCAGCACACTCCATTCTCTTTACATGGCTGAACTGGCCGTATGCAAGACACCATAATGACCTTTCTTACAGCTCATCACACTAAAGTCATTCTTCACAGTATTAAAAACTTCTCTAAAGAAATACTTCAAATAACTGTCCAACAGCCAACACAGAGTAGTCTAGCTGTGTCTAATTGTCCCCCCACTGTTCTTCTCTCTGCTCACTGCACTGATAATACTATCCTAGGACCCCTAGGACTGGGATGAGGATCACGGGGTCAGAAGGCAGGCGTCTCAGGCCCCAAGCTCACCGTCCAAGTGCCGCCTCTGGTGGTCCAGCATAACATCCTTGCGGTAGAACATCTTACTGCAGACCTCACAGGCAAACTTCTTGTCCCCATGTTTCTTCTTGTGCTTAGAGAGATTGCTGTTGGTGGAGAAGAATCTGAAACACATCTCACATTGGAACGTCTTGTCATCTGTCCAGAGAACAAACACACAACATGTGGTAAATAACCCCTGACCAGGACCCGTGTATGTGCCTCAGCAGGGTGAGCAGCACAATCAAGGCAGGAAACCAGTGGGGCACTGTGACTCAGAACTCATCTGCTGTGTGTGCTCAGCTAGACGTACAAATATACACTGGTGTGCCAACTCTCCTCACTAGGAAAGGCTGCCTCAACAGCTCTCTAGGCTCCTCTTCTTCTATCTGTATGCACTATAAGCTTCCTCAGACCCAGAGGTGGAGAAGTGGTCTCTCTGTGTCCTCAGCAGGCTCCAGCTACTTCTCTAGCACAGTGCCTCAGGCTGGCCTGCACTCTCTCTGCCTGATTATCTCTTATCTCTTATAGCGCCCCTACAGCAACACCTCGAACTTCTCTACCTTTCTGAAGAACTGTCTTGGCCTAGGCCTCTCTTTAGGGGACATATACTACATTCTCACTCAACACATACTCCATAAATGCACATACACATACACGCACGCATGCACGCATGTACGCACGTCCGCGCACGCAGGAACACACACACCTATCTCTACCCCTATTCAGCACACATCACATAAACATACATATTCACACTACAAGAAATCAGCATCCCTACATCCTGGTCCCCACTTCAAAGTCCTTCCTGGAAGGGAGCCAGTCAAGTTGTAGTTCCTGCCTCTGAAAGTCTACTCTACCATCTGGCCCTGCCCTCTCTGCCTGGTGCCTGCAGTCTCTGTTCTACATCCATTGGGTGCCTTGTTTCCTTGTGGACTAGCTCTCAGAATCACTTACTTTTTCCTGCATCATGTGTGCATGCATTTGATAGCAGGTGACAGTATGCCATTGCTTCTCTCAGGAGCAAAAGCCAGAATGTCGGTCTCAGCAAATGGTTTCCTATAAAACCTAGTCTCCACTGGTAGGACTACTCAAGTGAGGTCTATGCTACAGGAAGTCTCTAGTTCTACTCAGGAGATCCCATATGTAGCCAGACAGAGGTCAACCCACCTAAAACTGAAGAAAACTATCCATCTTTATCTCCTCCTCCAAGGGGACAAAGACACAAGGCAGGGCTATGTCTTGTTGAGTGGGCACCACATCTGAGGGGCAGGAAGCACAGGAAGCAGTGGCCTAGCTATAGCTTTCCCCACAGCAGGATGGCTCCTCTTGCGAAGTCATGGACTAGACTAAGCCCTATGTGAGTCTCAGGAGACCTGGACCTGCACTTGGCAGTGTGACATGATGAGAATGCCATCACAGCATTGTTCTCTCCTACCACACAACTCACATTGCCAAGGTCAAAAGCTATTCATATAATTCAACCCTCTCTCTCGTTTGTTTGGCTACATTTACAGAGCAGCTCTGCTAAGCCCCAACCAGGTCTACAGTACAGGAGGGCCTCCTTCTAAGCAGGTGCTCAGAGTGTAACTGAGTCTCTGAACATAACACATGAGCCTTCTTCCTTATAGGTTCCGAACAACACTGGTAATCATGGAAAGCAGCAGTGCTGGCATGGGCTCTAATGTTCTCCCTCACAAGCCTCTCCTGGTATGTGGAAGGAGACCCTACTTCCAACTGTTTTATGTGCTGATCACCTACACAGTCAACTAAGATGGCCCAATAACTGGGTACAAGAACTCAGTTCTCAGAATGTTATCTAACCCCACCACCATAATCCAGTCACTGGAGATACGTACAGACCCTGTAGATAAATGCTCCAGGCTATGGTAAAAAGCAAAGGGCTCAGTCATCTGAGAAAGCAAGAGTGGACTGCTAGGGCCCCACACTGATGAGAGGCTGTATTTTGGCTTGCTACCTGTTAGTGCCCTCTGTAGGTTTAAAGGGAGCACTGCAAACACACAGTGAGAGTGACACCAGTGCACAGGGGACCCAGAAAAGGCCTGGGAGCACGGGCTTCAGAAATGCTATGCACCCGAAGTACCCAGCCCTCTATAAATCCTTCGAGGATGAACATTCTGCTAATTTCACACCACAACAGGTACATGAAAAGCTGCCATGGGGTCTCAGAACAGGTAGGAGCACACCCAGATTCTTACGGGCACACCAAGACAGGGAGGGCACAGGCTTCGGATGCTTAAGTTAGGTGCATGCTCCCACACAGATGGTTCATGTCACTGACATGCAACCTCCAGGAATCTACCTGTCCTGTCTCTCAGAACAGCCTTGTCATAGTGAGCAAGGCACCATGCTGAGGACAGAAAAAAGCAGGCGCAGACAGTGAAAGAACAAATTGATTGAGACACTGATATTCACGGGTGGGCATCAGGATGGACAGAAGCCTGACAACAGAGTGGAATGTCACAGAATGACCGTGGTGTAGTTTTGAGTCATAGAGCAAGGGAGAACACAAAGGTACTGGTAACCTCTCTCTACAGTTCCATGGCCAAAGCCCAGGCACTAGTAAACTCAGGGCCCTCTTTCTAGAGCACAGGGCATCCGGGTCTCAGACAACTGCTACCCCTTGGCCTACCTGCTGCCTGCACAGACTCCACCATTCACTTATAAAGAGACAATGCCTGAGAACACCGTGGTCCCCCAAACCATAGCTGTCCCCCGGCAAGGGTGGCTCATAGCACAGCAGCTTTGGGCCTCATACAAAGATGGCTTCTTTCCTTTTGGAGAGTGGCAGGTGGAAACAGGCTCAGGATGTAACAACCTGAGACTGGTGGCAACAAAATCTGTCTGGATGCCCACAGGAGACACAGGTGCAGGAGACTGACGGTGGGAGTGACTCCGACAAGGCAGGTGGGCCTTTCCCATCTCAAGCCTTTGTGGTTCTCTCTCTCATACACTTCTAGAATAAACTCAACACTGCTGCTCACCTGTCAGCAAAGATGAGGGTCCTGCATCACTGTAGCCTCAGACACAGGGTCTGAGAATGGAGAACGGAGATGAGACAACCCATCCTTTCTTGACTACGGGAAAATTGCCTTGGATGTCTCCAATGGCTGGACAGTTCTGAATATTCCTCATATTCCTTGAGGTAAAAGGATCAGGGAGAGGCCTGGGAAGCTAAGTGAGACCCTTTCTCCTAACACGCAGGGCACGCATATGGGTTAGGGCCTCACCTGTCCTACAGTTGTGGAACTCCAGTGCACTCTCCATTCGGAATGTCTTCCCACAGCTGCCACAGCGGTAGCGGTACTCACCGTCCACCTGCTCAAAGGGCACACTGTCAGCAAGGAAGACTGCAGGAGTTCAACACAGGGGCCCCCCTCCGTGTGCTGTTCTAGTAACTTCTAGGGCTGGCTATACCAGTTTTCCTCCTCTGTTCTAGTAGGGATATTCTTGCTGTCCAACTGCCTGAGAAAGAGAACCTCACACTCAGTTAACTGCACCCCAAATACCAGCCACCAGTGTTCTCCCATATTGTCCCTACTGCTTCTGTAAGCAGTGGCTTAAGCTGGGCTCGGAATGCATGGCAGGTGGGATAAGGGGGTAGGGCGGTGTGTGTGTGTGTGTGTGTGTGTGTGTGTGTGTGTGTGTGATCCCTCTGGAAATGTAAGAGCTCCCTTCTGTTATGGCTCTTCTAGAAAACAGTTGTTCAGTCAGTTGCCTGGGTGCTCACTTACCTCATTCCGGCTGTGCTTGTAGGAAACATGTTGCTTTAGACTTTCCTTACGGCTGAACAATTTTGAACATTCTTCACATTTAAACAGCTTGTCACCTAAGAAATGAACCAACAGAAGGTAGATTCACTGCTTTGGCCTTTCTCAGCACGGTGCACCCATCTCTGACTGGGCGGGGTGCCCCTGTGCTGGAGGGGACAGGCAGCCACAGGGCCACTCCTTGCAGCGGCTCTGCAGCAAGGACCCAGCAATGGACACACACCTTCTTGGCCCCGCCCTGTA
The DNA here is from genome assembly GCF_004785775.1 of Grammomys surdaster. NCBI lineage: Eukaryota > Metazoa > Chordata > Mammalia > Rodentia > Muridae > Grammomys > Grammomys surdaster. Next base: position 208,618 of record NW_021620749.1, on the reverse strand, counting down.
GGCTGGGCAGGCACTCACCGTGCGCGCACTCACCGTGCGAGCGCACGTGCCGGCTCAAGTTGCTGCTGTTCTGGAAGACCTTGCTGCAGGTGCCGCACTGATGGATGCGTTTATGCTCACCCAGCTGACGAACAAGCTTCCGCCGGACACCATGTCTGCTGGACAGGACCAAGCCCCTCTTGAGGGCAATGGTGCTGCTTGGATGATGCGTGAACCTGCCCAAGAGAGGGACAGCTGGTCAAGAAGAGGCAGTGGCTGGTCCTCAGAGTGAAAGTTTCTGATCATAGTCATCAGCCACATTTCTGAGCTATGATTGGTCCATAAGGAAGGAAGGCAGGCAGAACTTGGAGTCACGCAGTCCCAGGTAGCATAGACTCTGAGCATTAGCTTCAGTGCTGTCTAACAGCTCACTTGCTTCAGCTTTGGCCACCAGGAAGCCTGAACTTCATTTGTCTTCCAACAAGGTAGCCTTGTCTATGGTTCTTGTCCTGACTTGGTATCAACTCTACTATGTTCTATATTGACTCTGAACTTGACTCCTAAATGCTTCTTCATCCTGTCAAGTGTGCTTTTTCTGGTAAGTGCTTGAAATCCTCTGGGCAGTAAGACAGGAAAGAAATAATAAACACACCCACATTTTCACAGGTTCACCAGGTGAATTCTGCCAACTCCAAAGGGCATAGAAAACACCAGCAGCTGAGTCAACTTCAGGGCAAAGACTCACTAGGGAATTATAACTGCGGTATAAACATTTCTTTCCCTTGCTCACAAAAAAGAAAGCAGAACATGATGTGAAACTGACCAATATCCAAATACAAGCAACTGCTGAACCAGAACAGCACTGCTCACATACCTAAGGCAAAGCCCTCAGGATCCCCTCGGGAGAGCAGACAAAGCAGGTACATGCATCGGGGTAACGTGAGCCTTACAGAGGAGATCTGGACACACATACACTATGACATAGAAGCAAAACAAGCTATTCATAGAAAGTAAAGCAAGTACTATGTGCCCTGCTGACATGGGGGATATTGGCTAGAACTGCCTGCAGACAGAAAGCAGAATGGGGTGGTTAGGTTCAGTCTGGGTAGATAAAAAGCTTGGGAGACGGATAGCCAGTGTCTGCACTGTGTCCTTAAAAAAGAGTTGTGATGGTGAATTTTCTGTCGTTCATGTTTTAAGAAAAAAAATTCACAGTGAACAAACTAGGAAACTAGGAAACTCTAGAGTTCAGAACATACATTGCTAGCCAGAAGAGATGAAGCCCGGCTCTGCTGTGGGGATTAAAGGTGGGAGGTACTTTCCCTTCAGCACCAATTAGCCGTTCCCTGTGCTCCGTCCCCAAGCACCAGCCATGTACAATCAGGACTTACTTTGGCACTGAGCTGGCTTCATTTGTGGGGGTGGCCAGCTTCCCCAAGACTAACTCCATTATCCGTTCATCTGGTGTTGCACTCACAGGCTCATCTGGGGGGATCTCGGTTATGATCTCTGCCACATGCTCTGTGCAAAAGGGTATGACAAAAGGTCATCACTAGTGTAGAGGACATATTGTAACAAAACCCAGGAGAAGCACCACCCTGGGGGAGCACAACCCGAGACTGAATGCAACAGGGATAAAAGTAGAACATTTTAGAATCTAAACCTTTATCTACACTTAAAGAGAGTATAACGTGTTTAATGCAAACCAAAGTGACCCTACATGCCTTGTAAAGCCCAGGTATCACATCCAGCTACTCCTGTCTCCGCCCAGGACACCACTGGCCAGGTCTTGTAGCTTATTAAATGAGCTCTGACAGAAGCTTACAAGTATGACGAGTCATCTTGAGGATGTTCAAAGGTGAGTAAGTATTCTGTTCAGGGCCATATCAGAAATAGGATCAAATGAAACATTAAGATATATATAGAAGAAAATTTCAACCATTGTTGTTTTGTTTTTTGAAATCGGGTCTCAGGTAGCTAGGGCTGGCCTTGAACTTACTATGTAACCAAGGATGACTGTGGATATCTGATCCTTCTATCTCCTAAGAGATATAATTCTAGGTATGTATCATCATGCTCAGTTTCTGTGGTGCTGGGCATGGACCCTGGGCTCCGTGAATGATGGGCAAACACTCAACAAACTGAGTCATATTCTAGACCCTGAGCCATTGCTTTATTCTATTTTTTTTTTATTTTTTAATGTTTTTGTTTTCAATACATCCTGGCTTCAGTTTCCCCTCCCTCCACTCCTTCTAGATTCCCCACTCCTACCCCTACCTCCCTCAGATCCAATCTTTTTTTCATTTTTCTTCAGAAAAGATCAGGCCTCCCAAAGATATCAACAGACAAGATACTAGGCACAAACCCTCCTATCAAGGCTGGGCAAGGCGACCCAGTCGGAGGAAAAGGGTCCTAAGAGCAGGCAAAAGAGTCAGACACAGACACAGACACACACACACACACTCCCACACTCCCACTCTTAGGAGTCCCAAACACCAAACTAACAATCCTAACAGATATGCGGAGGATCTAGTGCAGACCTATGCAGGCTCAGTGATGGCCACCTCAATCTCTGTGAATCCCTATGAGCCCTGCTTAGTTGCTTCTGTGGGCCATGTTCCTTCATGTCTTTAGCCCCTCTGGCTCCTACAATTCTTCCTCACCTCTTCTGCAAGGTTCCCTGTGCTCCAAGGGTGGGGAATCAATGGAGATCTCCAATTTGGGTTTTTTTCTCCCCCTAATGTTTGGAGGTTGGTCTCTGCATCTGCTCCCATCAGCCGCCTGTGGAAGCCTCTCTGGAGCCTGTGGTTTCTATTGTTTCACCTACTATCATCAAATGCAAGTGACAGCCAGGAAGTCATTCCTTCTGTCCATTCCTGCCTATAGAGGAAGGGATGTCTTCAAACCACTCCTGCTCATGTGTAGACACTTTCAAATGTTCAGAGAACAGGCACTGGCCAAAGAGAGGAGGAAACAGGAAAGCGGAGAATGTTCCACAGAAGCTGCTCTTCTAGTCTCTTTTTAATTCCAAGCTTGCTTCTCATTTTCACAATGGCAAGAGCAGAGTCAGAGTCCAGTAACCCAAGCAGAAGGGGCAGACATCGGAGCACTACATTTGTCCTAAGTGTGAGGTGGACCTAGCATCGGAGGGATCAGGCAGCTGGGACGGGGTAGCACGAGGACCATGGAGACAATTGTTTTCCAGGGACACGTACATGCTACAGAGTGAATCACTGCAAACTTAGCTGAGGGTTCTGCATAATCAAAGAACAAACTCGGGTGTCAGTGAGGTGGCTCGAGTGGTGTGCTGGCTAGTTTCTGTCAACCTGACACAAGCTAGTTACCTGAAAGGAGGGAACTTCAACTGGGAAAATGTCTCTATAAGATCATGGTATTTTATTGTAGCAACAGAAACCCTGACTAAGCTGTATTGATATTTTTAAAGTTAGTGATTAATGTGGGAGGGCCTAGCCCAGTGAGGGTGGTGCTATCCCTTGGCTGGTGGTCTCAGAAGACCACAAGTGAATCTCAGATATTGGACATTGAGTGTCTACACTGTCAGAATTTAGTTTTGCTTCGTTCAGATTATGACCATGCCCTGGTTCTTCCCTCTTGAAAAGTATTTAACTTAATTTTGATCTCGCAGGCTCCCATAGTTCAGAGACTGTTTTTTTAAAAAGAGAGTTTGGAATTTTATAAAGACTTTGGATTTTATTAAAGACTAAATTTTTAGTGGTAAAGATATTTATTGTACAAGTCTGGCCCCAGAGTTCCATCCCTGGAGTCTTCACAGAGCTGAAAAAGACTACAGAGTTATCCTCTGACTTTTGTGTACGCTGTGGTCTGTGGTCTGTATGGCATGTCCACACATACACACAATGAATGAATGAAAAAAATGAGTGAATGAATGAATGAAAGAAAAATTTATGTCCACCCATGAGCAGCAGGTAACAAATACTGGAACTTGCACAATGGACTAAGGACTGCTGGGTAAACAGAGCTGTGACTGACTGGCATGGATGGGCAAGACTCACAACTGAGATAGTGAAACACACAAACACAAGCCAAACAGTGTGGCACAGGTGTGTCATCACAGCTCTGCAAGAGTGGGTGGGGTCAAGAGTTTAAAGTCAGCCTGAGTTACATGCTGAGCTTAAGGCCAACCATAAATAGAAAACAAAGCAAAAACAAAACAACAACAAAAACAGACCAAGGGCTTCAGTCCTGATGAGACAATGGCTAGCCAGGTGTCCATTTAAAATTTTCTGTGTTTTGAAGATTCTGCATGTTAATTGTACTAGCTGGTTTTGTGTCACCTTGACACAAGCTAGAGTCATCAGAGAGGGAGGAGTCTCAGCTGAGAAAATGCCTCCATGAGATCCAGCTGTAAGGCGTTTTCTAGTGATCAGTGGGTGAGAGCCCAGCCTATGGTGAGTGGTACCATCCCTGGGCTGGTGGTCCTGGGTTCTATAAGAAAGCAGGATGAGCAAGCCATGTAAAGCAAGTCAGTAAGCAACATTCCTCCATGCGAGGCCTCTGCATCAGCTCCTGACTCTGGTTTCTGCCCTGTTTGAATTCGTCTTAACTTCCTCCAATGATGAACTATGATCTAGCAGTGTAAGCCAAATAAACCCTTTCCTCTCCAACGTGCTTTTTGCTCATGGTGTTTCTTTGCAGCAATAGAAATCTTGACTAAGACAATAAATCACACTTTAGCAGCTGACTGAGGGACTAGAAAGGATATAAGCCCTTACCTCATGAGCCCTCCCTGCCAAGATGGTCACCCAGAAAACTAAGAGGTGATGAGGAACATACCACCAGCCCTAGCACATACCCCATCAGCTTCTCACCTGCAGGCTCCTTGTCTTTGATAATGACCAGAGGTTGCTCAACCTTGGATGCTTTGGGTTTCCTCCCCCTTCGAGGCTTTTTCTTTGGCTCTTTGGTGACCACGACACTCTGGATGCCCTTGCTCTCCGCTGCTGTGGGAGGTTCCATCCTGGGTGCATCAGGCTCCTTCTCAGAAGCGGCCTCATGCTGCTGACCACCTGCAGGCAGGCTTTTGGCTTGCTCCAGGTGGACCAAGAGATGTTCTGCAAGAGTAGACGGGCTGGTGATGATTCAGTAGGAAGCTGAACCCCTGCCAGTTCACCACTGGCCTGGCTGTGTTGGCGTTCTTTGTTATGCTTGCCGAGTGTGCCCTCTGCACAGGTAAATAAACTTTATCTTCGCTGTTTTTAAAGAGAAAATGGCTCTACTATATAAAATTGAGTTTCTCTCATCTGACATGTCCAGGAACAGATGGCTCCAGATCGTGGGTGACTGTGAGTTTAGAAATTTATAGTACTTCATAATTGGAACTTTCAAATGGAGATCAGCTTAAACTATTTTTGTTTATGCATTAAGACTGTCATGTAGCATAGTCCAGTCCCAACTTCTGATCCTTCTGTCTCTACCTTCAATGGCTAAGATTACACAAATGCCATCATGCCCTGTTTTATGCAGTACTAGGGCTCAAACCCAGGGTTTCCTGCATGCTAGGCAAGCACTCTGCCACTTGGGTCACATCCCCCACCCTGAAGCTGTACTTAGAAGTAAATAAGATGCAGGTGGGTATGGCGTTATACGAAACAGTCTGTAAATCTGGAAGTGCACACGCATATCTGCAGAGGCCATGTTCACATGTCTTACTCCATGAAACCATGGGAACCTGACTTACTTCCTTGATTGCATTTTCTGTTCCCCCTCGCCCCCCAAGTGTGACACCCTAAGAGGCAAGCACCTATAGAAGAATACTACCTAAAGCACAGTAAACATTTCTTCTCTCCCTCTTCCTTCCTATTTACCCTCCTACCCTTCTTTTTCTTCCTCCCTTTCCTTTCTTTCCCTTCTTCTCCTTCCCTCACTCTCTCTCCCTCCCTCCTTCCTTCCCTCCATCTGTCCTTCACTCTCCCTTTCTTTCTTTGACACGGTTTGGTTTCTCGGTGTAGCCCTGACTGTCCTGGAACTTGTTCTGTAGACTAGGCTGGTGTTAAACTCAGAGATCATCCTGCCTCTATCTCCCAAGTGCTGGGATTAAAGGTGTTCTCCACCACTGCCCAGTTAAACATTTCTTTATAAACCCTCCAAGAAAGCAAAATGTCTTTGCTTATTTACAGCTGACAGAAACTCTCCAAGACCACTCAGGAAAAGGCAGTGGAGATAGACATTGGAAACAGGCTGGCAGCCACGTGGAGTGGCAAGCTCGGAATGTAGAGGGCAAATGTGCTGGGTCACAGAGTACCAGATGCCAGGAAGAGGGAGACATGATAGAAGCACCACTGTGCTTGGAGCTGGTTCTTCCCTCTGCAAATGTGAATTGATTCAGCACTAGTTCCTAGCTAAGTGGCCATTATCTCTGATTTGTTCAGTATTAGAGACTATGCTAGGTGGGTGGCCCCAAGGAGCAGCCCTGTGAGGGAAAGCTAACATTATCTGGCACCTAACAGGGTTAGACAAATAGAACACACACCCTGAAAATACAGGTTGAGCAGTATTAAAGGCAAACAAGACTCTGCCAATCACACATAAGGAACTTAAAACCAAAGTGAAGGACACAGCAAGAGTGAAATCGGAAGCCATAGGGTCTCATAGGTTATCCAGCTGTAAAGACAGGCTCACAAGTCATCACAAGACCTGGGTTCTAAGACATCGACTTGGTCTACTCTGGACCCAGGCAAGGAGCAATGCTGATACATGGACTCTGTGTAGGAGACATGGATTCATTCTATACTAGTTCTGTGTCTGTAGCGGATATTTTCCCCACTACATTTGCAATAAAGCTCTGTAAATGGGAAGAAGCTAATGTGGGAGGAGCAAAGAGTGGGAAGAAGGAAGAGGAGAGGAGAGAGAGGAGACTGGCAACCATGGAGGAGAGCAGTCCTGGGTAACAATTTATATCTAAAGGTTAGGTATTGGGTAACAACTCTAATTGTGTGAGCATCTTGTTAATTGAGCATTTCCAAATATATAAATCCTTTGGATAATTTTTAAGCATTAAGAGTCTTCATTCTCCTGGGAACCGTGAGCATGGTGGATATCGTCTAGGGCTTAGCAGAGAACCATGAGGGTGACGGGGTTGGCCTAAAATCTATGCTTTGGGCCATGGTCTCTATGGAGCTGATTGGTGGAACCAGCCACCAACGTAACGTCTCATGGGGTGCTCTTGGCCTTTGGCTGCTTCTAGTCTGGAACATGGCAGGCAGCCCAGATAGCTAGCAGAGCAGGCCCGAGCAGCGGGGTTTTCTAAATACTGCCTGCAATATGTGTCTGTGTTGAAGGCACTGCTTCCCATCAGAGAGCAGAGAAAAGCAATGCCTTCGACACGGATGCAGAGCCATCCACAGTAGACAGAAGCTGTGATTCTTCAGGTCCAAGGTCCAAAATAAACAGAGTAAATAAACGAGATGGCAAAAGCTAGAGACTGGTGCTATGAGCTTCGTGTCTGCCTGGCTCACACGAAATACCATCTGGTACCCAGCACTGTATAGACAGGTGTGGTGTCACACGCCTAAAATCCCAGCAATCAGAAGGTTAACGCAGAAGAACCAAGAGAGAGCCTGTCTCAGAAACCAGTAAATAAATGTATGAGAAGTGGGGCTTCAGGGACGGCAAAGTGGTTAAGAACACTGGCTGCTCTTCCAGAGGACCAGGGTTCAACTTCTAGTACCCACGTGACTAGCTCACATCTATCTGTAACTCCAGTTCCAGGAGACCTGACACCCTCACACATACAATACATGCAGGCAAAAACACCAATGCACATAAATTTTTTTTAAAAAAAAAAAACATTAAAAAGTGCGTGAAAAGCACACACACTCTGATGCTGCACTCACATGGGTTACTAAGTCTGTCTACCATGCTCATCAAATTTCCTATGCCCTTGTGATTTATGTTTGATTTACTAACCGCTCTGGTTACCATGAGTGGAGATGGTGCAATTTCTCCTCATACAGCTGTCAGTCTTTGCTTTATGAATTTCTGGACCATGCTATGGTGTGCATGAGATTGGAGATGCAATGTTGAATCAATTGTGAAGCTAGCATGGCTCTTAGGGAAAACCTTGGTGCTTATATTAAAAAAAAAAAGGTAAAACTGACTGAGTGAAGCATTCAATTTAAAGCAGAGAATAGAACAAAACAAAAACAAAAAAAGGATAAAAAGGAGCCAGGCACATGCTTGTAGGAAGTGAAGCAGAAGCCAAGGTTGTCCTGAGCCACAGACCAAGTGCACAGCCTGGACTACATAAAACCCTGTCTCAAAAGAACAAAAAGAAATGATAAATCATCAGAAGTTAATTTTTAAAAATGAAAAAACAGTAGGAAATAAATGAAGCTCAAAGCTGTATCTTTGAAAAGGCTCACAATATTGGTAAAAAGGCTCAACAAGAAAGGTACAACTATGTAATTGGTTCGTAACAAAAAACATCAGTCTCCTGCCTCACTCTGCTCATTCAATCATCTGCATTTTCCAGTCACCTATCCAGACTTACAGAGAATAGTTCTAGGAACCTAAGCCTAAAAACCCACAAGACACTCTAGTCTCTTACATAAAATGGCACAGTATTTTCGAAAACCAACACATGTCATACACATTAACATTCGAAACACCAAAATGCAGTAAAAATGCTATGCAGATGGTTATCACTCTCCATTCAGGGAATAATGACAGAAAAAGGAAATCCTGTAAAATTCAGTACAGATGCACATTTTCTGAGTAGCTTTTTGTTGTGCAGCTGTTTGAGCGCTGCCATGAGGATGCCACAGATAAAGAAGAGGCCTGACTATATTAGGCAGTGTCTACTGACGACTTAAAATAAGGGGATTCTACTTTCTTATACATGATGTTCCCTTCTTAGACCTCGGACTCCTCCCAATCACACCAGCACACTCAGATCACACCTTCTGTGTAAGCCAACTGGTGTTTACAAGACCATGGCCATAAAGATCAATTCACAGTTATACCACAAAGCAGTTGTACTTAGCATTCTTTTCCCCTGGAGCTAATTGCATCCTTATCTTCCATCAGTCATTCATTGTTCTCTGTCTGCTGCTAGTTTGTACCCTCTCTCCTCTATTACAACCAAACACAGTTATCTCCTGAATTTCTCCCCTTTCTCTTCTTTCTTTTCATTAATTTATTTACTCACTTTATATCGATCACACCCCTCTCCTCCCAGTCCCTCCCTCATATGGCCCCTCCCCACCTTCCCCTTTCTCCTTCTTCTATAGCACCTGTTCTTCCCAGAGTCCCCTGCTCTCTCTAAAGGACTTTCTTCCTTTCCATATGTCTATGTAGAGAACATGCATATTGCGTTGGGCAAGGTAGCACTGTGAAACTCAACAGAGGTGCTAGGATCTGAAAAGTCACACATTTGGGCATTGGAATCCAGAGTTGGTATGGGTGACAATGTCTTCATCAAGTGGTCTGATAGTGACAACCAGCATACTCAGGGTTCTCCTCATGAGATTTCGACATTGCTTGGAAATTTCTGGATTTGCTGAATATTTTCACTAGGTTGCTGACAGTGAAGAAACTAATGGCCAAGTCTGCCTTCCTGTCCTAACAGTGCTCCTCTTTCTAATGGCTTATCCCCCAACAGTTTGTTTCTCTCTAAATCCTATGATTAAGTCCCATGATAGCACAGGTGGGTCTTTGTCATTCATCACATTGCTGGCCAGTTGGGCACCTCTAGGTTATAAACCTGCATCCTTTAGGATTTCCTTGCTGACTAGTTAGTCATTCGGTTTGTTTCTGAGACAGGATGTCATGTAACTTAGGGTGCCCTTAAACTTACTATGTAGTTGAGATAACTTTAAACTCCTGATGATCCTCCTGCCTCTGCCTCTTAAAGATTTGGATTACAGGGATCTGCTACCATGTCTGGTTTTGGGGGGGATGCTGGGGCTTCTGATGCTAGGCAACAACTCTACCAACTGAGTCCACCAATTGATTCTTATTGCCTCTCCCTTTCTCCACTGAACACTCCGGCCACCTGCAGTCTCAGACCATCCTTCAGTCTCTGAATCGTTAGTATTCTCCACATGTTCCTCCTTATGGAAAACTCTCCAGTGTTTTTAGACACGTTTCCATCATTTTATGTCTACTACCACAGCTCTCATTTTCAGTCATCTACAACAGAGGCCTGCTCTTATCTGAAAGATGTAGTGCTATGCTGCCATCTTCTCACCTCAGTGAGAACTCCAGCTTGGAGGTTTTTGAGTGGGGGAGGGGTACAGTTTTCAGATTCCTCAGACAAGTTGTTTGGTCTCTTATTCACGTTAAGTTTTCTCTCAGTCCCTAGTCTTATTCTGCAAGATGGTCAGAGGTTAAGCACTCCTACTTGTGGGTCTTTCATCTCCCTCAATGGTTTCTACAGAGAATTCTTCTTATCTGGGGCCTGAGCCCACTCTAAGAGGAAGAAATGAAGAGGTCTGAAACTGCCCAAATCCCAACATCTGACTCTGTGAGTCCCTGTCTTCAGTACCTCAGGGTTCCCAGTCTCAAGTCCAAAAGCATGCAGATGGAAATAGAGATGCGGCTCGGTGGGGCCATAGCAGGGTTGAGGCAGACCAGGAGGCCAGGGCTCTAAGCAGGCTGACAGTTTGTGCTTCCCTGTCCCCTCTTCCCAGACTCCTGACACTCCCCAAGCTCTGCAGGGGCAGACATGTTTCTTGGGTGTCCCACTACTGGCTGTGGCTTCTCTGGCATGTTTGCTTGGTTAATGTGGCTGCAAGCACACCCTGACAGCTTTTCAACCTTGCTCAATGCTCTTCATTTCTCCTTTCTTTGTCTTTGCATTTAAATGGAGTAGAATTCCAGGAGGGCACCAAGGCCAGTACATTCACTATTGCTTCATGTTTAATCAGACATCCCTAAGTGGCCTCCTGAGACTGGAGTCAGGTTCCCCAAGGGGACTCAGGAAATGACAGCATCAGGTGAAAGGTCAAGAACAACAGCCTATGTTTCCCATGTTGTCCAGTTGGTCTCCTGGTGCTCTGCATAGTGGGTCTGACTTTAAAAGACACACGCTGACCCTCACCTGCTCACAGTCATGTGTGTTCATGAATAAATGCATGAAATGTGTTCATGTTCAAAAGACTCATCTGGTTTTGACGTTAGCTGACCACAAAGAAGGCAGACACCATAGGCTGGAGCCTAAACAACAAAGCAACACCTTCCCACTTGAGGTAAGCCTCTCAGACAAGGTTCTGCAGAGGGCAGCTTCAGGCCCAGTGTGATTATGGCTAAGATGGGGGATCATGGATTCACATTCTCCTACTTGACAAAGTATGACCCAATGAAGCCTGTTCTCCATAGATCTGTGTACTATAGCCATGCCATTTGGCTCTGGGATGTCTTCAAAGCCAGTCTAAAGGAAACAAAAGGTCTTTCTGCCCTGCAGCCCAGATTCCCAGAGACTCAGCTCTCTACTCTTCCTCTGACCAGCTCTGCACCTAGGTCCTCAACTATCAGGTTACCCAACAGACACCTAGGCAAGGATTTCAGGAGAAAGAAGAGCCTATCACCCCCTAGTAGCAGAGGTTAGGCAATGCCTGCATTGAATGTGGCTCCAGCATATGCAACCATATTGCCTGGGCATGTGGGCTATTCACTCCAGCCTCAATCTGTTTATCCAGAAAATGGCCATCATGGCTGTACAGACTATGTGAGACTCACTGTGTCAGTGCAAGCACATGGTAAGAGGTCTCAGTTGAACCGGCATCTAGGAATACTGGCCTAGCTCTACTACCAAAGTGAAGGGAGGTTTTTTTCTTTATCTATAATTAGTCACCAACTACCCAATAAATTACCCAACAGATCAAATAGCTTTTCTTGATCAGGGTTGAGTGACCATATCTTGTGTGATGTCCCTGTACCCTGTGATTTCCACAGATGGGCTTTGCCCTCATTCTAGGGGATATGCTCTTTCACAAGTTCAGCACTCTTAAGAAACCTAGAAGCAACAGCAGATGGGGCTGGAGGGATGCCTCAGTGGCTTAAAGCAAGTTCTTGCTGAGCTTCCAAAGACCATGGTTCATGTCTCAGCACCTACATGACAGCTTACAACCCTCTGTAACTCCAGTTCCAGGGGATCTAGTGCCCTCTTCTGGCCTCCATGGGCACTGCACACATGTGGTACATAGACAGGCATGCATGCAAAACACTCAATCACACAAAACGTTAAGTAAAAAGGAGGAGGAAGAGGAGGAAGAAACTGGCAGCTGTTCATTGCTCCCATCTGTGATGAACACAGGTGATTTTCCTGGGCAAAAGAACAAAAGTGTTAAAGGACAAGATTAGGCAGATAGTCCAGGAACACGGGAAAAGACATCCACTGTCCTTAGGAGATGAACAAGCCCTGCCTAGTGATCAAGCTTTTTCCTAGAAATGTTCACATTTGCATTTCTGTTGCTAAACTCTGTCTAGAAAGAACCTTCTCATAGATCCCAGAGTATTCCAATCACTGACTTGCTCAGGCTGCAAGAGCAGAACCTAGCTGTCATTGTCATATCCTTGAAGTTGCAAATCAGTGGCTCCTTTGCAGTTTGGCCACCAAGCATGTTCATTATGTGATAAAGGTCACAGCTTTCACACCTAGCTTCTTTCTAATTTATGTGACTGGCATCTTTCTCAACTGCCCAGCAGAGAGGTTCCGAGGATACTGTGGAATAAAGGATGGAGTCAATTTTTCTCTGGCCACCTTCAATTAGTAAGGGAAGCAGAGGTAACAGGATGCCCTGAAGACAGACAGAGGGAGACTGTCAGATACAGACACCAGGCAAGACCTCAAGAGGCAAGTCACTGTTTCTGGTCCTTGCTTGTGTCCACCATATCCAGAGCCTGGTCAGCAGGACAGTAGGGAGGGTCACACCATATACTTGCACTGACTCAGTGAGTCTCACAACAGTCCATACAGCCATGATAGCCATTTTCTGGATAAACAGACTGAGGCTGGAGTGAATATCCCACATGCCCAGGCCATATGGTTGCACAGAGGAGGTCTGAGCAGCAGCTCATTGTGGGCCATGGGGCAGACAATACAAAGACTAGGACATCCTGACAACCTTGGGGATGTGCCAACATGAATGAAAAAGCTCTGCACTCCTTGGAAAGACCCCATTTGCCACTTTTACCTTACCGTTCAGGAGCTGAAGCTCCAGGAAGGTGTTGGAGCACACCTTACACACCCACTGGCCACGCTCAGGCTCCACAGGGACACTGGGCTCAGGGGTGCCTGCAGCTGCAAGACAGTCAGAAAGGTTAGCCACTAGAGCAGAGAACAGCCTGTCCCCTAGGTGATTTGAAAAGGATGGAGATGCCCACAGACTCATGAGCAACTGTATTCTAGGCACTATCCTCAGTTTCACACACAATGATCAAGTTCATCCCCATTTCACAGATGAGGAAGCTGAGTAGATATGGTATCCCTGCTACTACCACAGGGTGAGCCCTGTCACCAGAAGCAGAAATGTGGCCCCTTCCAGTCACCAGCCCCGTGGGACCAGAGTCCTTCAAATTCCCTAAGAGAAAAGCCTCCAGGAGCTACACTTGAGCTAGGCCTGGTTGTATAGACTTGTAATACCAACTGCTTAGTAGGCTGGACAACAAGAATGGAAATCTAAGACCCACCGTGGTCACAGAACAAGTTCAAGGACAGCCTGGAACACAGTGAAGCCCTGTCTCAAAAAAGTTTTTTAAAATGTGGGGTATGAGGTAGAATGCTTTACCTTTATTCTACCTGTAGCAACACACACACACACACACACACACACACACACACACAACACACGCACACGATTCCTCATTTAAATCTTCAGTGGCTCATATAACGGTATGGTGGGACCAACAACAGCCATCTCACAGTGCTCCTGAACCTGGAATGGCTGTGATCCTGGTCCAACATATCCCACAGAGGGTTTTTTTTTTTTTGTTTTTTTTTATGATCAGGGTTGTGTCTTGTAACTGTTGTCTGGCCATGAGGCCTGGTACCTAAGCAGGAGTAGGCTCTAACTGCTCAGTTTTTTAAAATCTCCAACTGGGGCAAGTGGTTGCTGCCTAGGCAGTGCCTTTAGCCATCCAATGATGACACACCTGAGGAAGAGGGACAAAGATGGGGGCTCTAGGTACACGAACTGACCCTGGCTATGCAGATGGGGACTGCAGGTTCCTTTTCAAGATGTCACAGGTGCTCTCCTGGCACCTACCCTGGGCATGCCTCAGGATCTCATCTAGTAAGTTTTTCTGTGGGGCCAGCCCAAAGCTGCCGTTCCTGCATGTCATATCCAGACCCATCACCAAGCAGCTTAATTAATACTCCAGAGGCCACTTGGAGGAAGGTCTGGAGTCTCGACAGCCTTCCAGATCTGCAGCTATATACCCACCATGCACCCGGAAAAAACACATCCCAACTCTCTGCATTCCAAAGTAGTGCTAAGAACAATGAATAGAAACAAGGATGCAGACCACTATTGCAAGGGGAAAAGATATGCAATGTGGAAGCTGCCAGACTGAGATCAAAGATGGACAAGGTAATAAAAGATGGACAAGGTAATAAAGTGGGAACTGAATCCAGAACGTCCCACTTAGTGTCTCAACTCTTCTTTGTCCGTTTTTAGAAATCTGCTGGTTAGGGACTCCCAGGAAATTGAGAATAAACAGAAATAAGAGCCAAATTCCTACATCCATTCAGGTTCTCCAACATACAGAGGTTCCCAAGTAGGAATTCAAAAAAGGAGCCCTTGGTGTCCAGCAAGGGCTCGGCAAGAAAAGGACTTGCCACCAACTCCAAACAGCTGAGTTCAATGGGACTCATATGATGAAGAGAACCAAATCCCACAAGTTATACTTCTGGCCTTCACATGTGTGCCATGGTGTATGCATGCACACTTGCACACACATGGGCATGTGTGAGCACACACATAAACACACACAAAATAGTTTTTAAAAGGAGCCCTTGGGTCAATGGACTGGGATTCCCTTCATCTAAGCAACCCACCATCTCCTATAAATATCACATGAGAATTTGTGAACATCTGCTACTATGGCACTGAGTGAAGACTTCTCATTGGAAGAACCATGTGGTCACGACGACACAAGATTTGCAAAAGATAACTTTATAAGGTAGGAATTTTAATGAAAAAAAAAATCAATAGCCAGCAGATGAACCCTTAACTGCCAACTGACATTTCTGAATATATGAAAATGTCTCAGTCCAACATGATACGGTCAGAGACCACAGCAGCCCTGACAGCGTAAGAAGCAGGGCTTTAGGTGTGAGCATAGGGCTTTAGTTATGAACACAGGGCTTTAGGTGTGTGCATAGGTCAAAGCTAAGTAACAGGAGGGTAGGCACATACCAACTGTGAAAAGTCCAGCAGGACACACAGCAATTTGGCTTAGGACAGAGGGTCACCAAGGATGAAAGCAGGAGGGAAGGGAAGACGGGCTGTTCCGCAGGAGTCTGTGGTAAGAGTCACACACTTGCAGACGCCTGTTGACAGCTCCTCAACATAATGAGCTCAGCTGAAAGCATGCATGGTAAATGCCTTGAAAACTACAAGACACCCGTCTCAAAGCCAGAAGCAGAGAGAACCAGGGTGGCCAGAATGTGGGCGTGACATGGCTTACCAGAGACTAGAAGATGTTACCGCCGGGCGGTGGTGGCGCACGCCTTTAATCCCAGCACTTGGGAGGCAGAGGCAGGCGGATTTCTGGGTTCGAGAGTTCGAGGCTAGCCTGGTCTACAGAGTTCCAGGACAGCCAGGGCTACACAGAGAAACCCTGTCTCGAAAAACCAAAAAAAAAAAAAAAAAAAAGAGACTAGAAGATGTTACCTTCTGTCTCTCTCATTAGAAGGGTGATTCTGAGTTCATGTTTCCCACTCCACCCACCTGTTCAGGCCCTTGGGAGGAAAGCAAGCAAGCCGCTCTTAATGTGGGCTCAGAGAAACACGTACCCAGAATACAGTCCACAGCCGGGACAAGGAATCCAAGACAATTTAGTCTTCATTTTTTTTTATTTCTGTTGAACATCACAGCTATGGCAGGATGAAATTTGGATTTTTTTTTTTAAGCAGATGTTCCTCAACTCACAACACTGCCTAATAAAGCTCCTGTTCAGTGAAAATACCAAGCCTGCTGACCCTCAGCTGTGACAGCAAGTACTATGGGCTGTTCTCCTAGTGGTCATGTAGTTACTGAGAGGTGCAGCTGCTGTTCACCACAGGCTGAGGGAAGACCAAAGCTTACAGTAACGATTTCCTACCAAATGCTCATCACTCATGCTACCATAAAGTAAAACAAAATAAAACAAACCTCCAAGCTAAAAAACATTACATGTAACCACTGGAAGTTGGAGACCATCCTATTTAGGACCTGATTCTAGACATCTACAAACTGACTTGTGTAATAAAGATGCCCATCATAAAGCCTGGGCTACAGTATAGCCTGGGGTCCTTCCCACCTAGGGTAAGGACAATGTGATGTCCACAAGACTTGTCCACTCCACCTTGGGGTGGCAAACTGTCTGGTACATAAACAAGGTCCAGGGCTAAGCAGAATGCAAAGTCCATCCCTCTCAGGTCCAACCAGGGAACTAGAATCAGTTGGTACTGATTTCTACATGCCTCTCACTTCTCTTCATAGGCCTTGCTCTCTGTGGGCTTTTGTGATGTGGACAAGGAGGGCTGCAATGCCTGGCTTATGCTGGGGGGGATGTATCCAGTTCATAGCCCAAGCTTTGTGGGTGTGCCATAGAGGGACTTAGGGAAAGGGCAGATGGGTGGCCAGGGAGGTAGATGGTGTGGAGGCAGATGGTGTGTAAGTTGACTTAGACAGCCAGTGGGGAGCCCAGGAGAACATACGCCAGCAGCATCCAGCCTGAGATGACTAGGCAAGCGCCCCAGAGGTAGAAAGATACAGAGACTCCAGCTAGCCACCTGATCGACAACAGCCAATGACCTGCACCACTTACAAGTACCTGCTTGCCTGCTATCTGCCCCAAGACATAGTGAACTAATTCTAGGTTCTAGAGCTGGGAGAAGCCACATCTGTGCCTGCTGGCTTCCTGTTTTATGCTGCTTTATGAGGCTGGCTCCAGGACATGTACCAGCCTCTTCCATTCCTCAAAGTTTCAAAGTTTGGCATAGAAAGAAACCATTTTCATGAGAGGTCGCTATATCTGGACAGAAGCAGAGCCACTGTCCCAACTTTAATGATGAAACTCTTCATGACAATAATGAGCAAGGCTGCTACCCTGGGAGATGCCTGGGACAAAGGCAGAACAGGGCAAGTACTGCAGCTCCAGTGTTGAGGTGTGGTCTGTTATATGATCTATAATGCTGAATTCTATACCAGAAGGTCTAGGCCTACGAGTGAATTCTCATATGTACCAGTTTTTGTTGTGCAAACTTTATTCCTTAATTTAAATAAAAATGACAACCACCAATTATGTGAGAGATTAGAGACAGGAAGATTTCTGAGTTACCTGGTTGAGCAGGTAGGAGCAGGAGGCAGAAGAAGGAGGCAGAGAATGAGGAGGAGAGAAGAGAAGGCGCCACGAGAGGAGAGGTAACATGAGCACGTGGCCAGGAGAAACAGCAAGTATTTGGGGTACACTGCTGGGGAGGTAGTCAGGCCAGCAGTTAGAAAAGTAGCTTAGGGGTGACCCTCAGTAACTGTCAAAGCCAAATAAAATAACCATAGTCTGAGTCTCATTTATTTGTAAGCTAGTCGGAGATAAACAAAAATTGATTCTACTACACTACTGTGACCCACTTCTCCAGGAAGATCCTGAACTTCAAATAATCCCTCCACAAAGAAGTACATTTCTGTGTGCATATGCATCGAGACATACACAAACACAATTCTGCACATGTATACAGATGCACAATCCTATATATCTGTTTATTCATACAAGTGTATGCACATGTGTGTACATCTGAGCAGACACAGGCACAACCCTATAAACATACATACACCAACATAGGTACGCGCCTGTACATCTGTATATACATGTACATCCCTGCATGATGATACATACACTAACACACATGTATTTCTATGGATCCATACACACCTAACACATATACACCTGTGCATCTGTACAAACATGCATACTCCTGCATGCCTGTACATACGTACATAACATGTAACTCCCGTGGATCCATACACTCTAACACATCCACAGATCTATACATCTATATGCATACAAACTGTGCACACTGTGTATCTGCAAATGTCCTGACATATGCACACATCTGTACATCTGCACACACATCTGCACACACATGAAGGGACCTGCACATCTATTCATATCATGCATCCTTCAGGTTAGAACAACCAAATGCACACACCAAGGCATTTGTCTAGACATACCACACTGTTGCATAGGCACACACACACATACATGCTCATGAACCAGACTTGAAGAGGGGTACAGTAGCAGCACTGGCACACTAACAGCACAGAGCCAGATCTGCTGCTCCAGTCCTGGTTTCCTCACCTTCTGCATTGTGATGCAGCCTGTTCCCTCGCCTCACCTTCTATACTGTCACTTGGCCTGGCCCTGGCTCCCTCATCTGCTACACCAGTGGCTCTCAACCGGTGGGTCACAACCCCCTTTGAGGGTCCAACAACCCTTTCACAGGGTCACCTAAGACCATCAGAAAACAGATATTTGCATTATGATTGTTAACAGCAGCAAAATTACTGATATGAAGTAGCAACAAAATAACTTATGGCTGGGGGTCAGCACAACATGAGGAACTGTATGAAGGGGTCGCAGCACTAGGAAGGTTGAGAACCACTGGTTCTACACCGTCTCGCAGCCTGTCCTGGGCCTCATCTTTTACACCATGATTTGGCTTGTCCCTGGGCCTTTGTACTCACAGAAACAAACATTCCTCACAGCATCAAGGGATGGGCTACTGTGGGAACCCTGCGACCATAGCAAGCACTAGCCTGTATCATACTCAAGTGCCTCAAATCGCGTTAAGGCAGAAAGGCACTATCTGTCACCAGCAAGAGTCCTAAGATTTGGCGGGCACTGATTGTCACTCCATATGCTCAGGCATGATGACAAGCACTGCATTGGTTTCACCTCACCTCCCCTGTCCCAGCTGTTGACCCAGCAACTTCATTGGTGTCTCTGGCAAGAGGCCCAGCCCTAGAGAGGAAACAGGATTTACCCTGAACACTGGAGCAGGCCTGTTTTAGCATGGGCTTGTCCATCTTCTTGGCATAAAAGGCAGCATACCACACACGCAGTTCAGTGCCTGCAGGAATGTCCTTTGAGGTGGTGAAATACACGTCACTGCCATGCTGGTAGGCTGTCAGGTTCTGGTGCCCAGGCTCCAGTGCTGGTCGCACTAGCATCATCCAGTTGCAGTCATCCTCATTGGAAGTGTCGAAGCATACAGGATGCCCGTCCTTCTGAAATACCTGAGGGGAGGGCCACAGGCTGGTTACCCACCAGTCTATCAATGTGGCATGGGACCATGGGGGAGATCACACTGCTTCTGATAAGACCTGTTGACAAGCTGATTACCATGGCCGGGGGTCAGAGAAAGACTGTGTCTTAGGTGGGTCAAGGTGGTCTCAAGAAAGAGAAAGTCGAAGACATGCAACAGGTCCCTCATCATTGGCATATATAAGGACTATTTGTGAGCCAGGTGGACAGTAAGACACCCAAGCTCTCCTCCTGTGCAGGTGTCAAGGGGAATGTGAGCTCTCCTGTCCAGGAGTCAAGAAGACCCTGAGCTCCCCTCCTATACAGGAGTCAAGGGAATCTTGAGTTCTCCTCTCTAGACATCATGGAGGTCCTGAGGTCTCCTATCCAACATAACAACGAAGAGCTCTCCTCTCAGCTTTATTGGAAACAGGACCCCCATGGCTCAGGCGGGTACTCAGATAGTGAAATTCTTCTCCTGGTTCTGCCCCAAGCACGACATCAACAGAGTCCTTCAGACTAGGCGAGCTGCCCCCAGTCTGCAGAGCACCACTAAAGCTTCAGGGTTAACTGAGGGCAGGGCAGGGAGAGCCTTTAGGATCTTTAGGTTTGAGTTAGCATAGGCATAGGGTCTGTTCTCTGTGGGATGATGACTGTTTCCTCAGGGACCCCCGCCTGCTGCCAAGCCTCTCCTGAAAAGATCCTTATCTGTGGGAGGCTCTCAGAAGTACACCAGGTGCCCAGTGACCCCTAGTGGGTGTGGAAAGCACATTTCCACCCTCCTCTCAGGGACACAGGGCTTCCCTTGAGACATACTCAAGATGAGTATCAGAGATGAGGACAAGTTAATACCTGAAAATAACTTAGAATCGAGGAGGTGGAAGGAAGTCTAACAGGCATAGAGGACCTTCTCTAGCCATGTGCCGGCATTAGTGTTTACCCATAACCTGCAGAGAGAAGACACTAAGCCACCTGCCTTTCTGGCCTCAGATTTAGGCCTTTCATAATATTTCTTACCACAGACCCTTTCTTTCTGCTTTCCTTACACTTCTCCTCCTGTAAATGCCTGTCATCAGGCATCTGTCTTTCCTGGTCGGCTGAAATCTGTCCCATAAGCTCAAATATCCAAAGAGTGCCAAACTCTTGAGGCTACAACACCTACGACTGGTGGCTGCCTCTTCCAGGTCTCAAACTGAAGCACACTGTCCCCAGGGTTGCTGAGGAACAGCTCAGCCTCACTTGTTTATGTCCCAACTATTTCCAAAGGCTTGCCCCATGTCTAAGCCTCCTCAGAAGGCTTCCCGGGGTTCACTTCAGATCCTCAGCCATTCTTGTAACTGACATCCACTTTGGTTTTCTTGGTGTTATATCTAAGTTGGAAATACCCGTTCTCCCTCAGCCAGATGTGCTCTGTGCAGCCACCAAGCCCCATGCTGTCACTCGGTCTCTGAGAGCTTCGTGCAACTCACACATGTAAGTGAGATTGCCACACCGGTGCAGGAAGCTACAGAGACCATCGCTGGCTGTGCTGCAGCCACAGCACCTGCTGGGGGAGGAGAGGAGTTACATCAGCATGGGGTCACTCCTGTCTGCTCTTAAATGTACTCCCTAAAGACCTACAAGTTAGTAGGTACTGCCTTAACCCTCACGCTCTGTAATGTAAAGCACGCTGAAGCTCTGTAATGTAAAGCACGCTGAAGCGAAGGAAAGAATAATCCAGCACTTACAAATCTATGTGACTCAGCAGCCCTCACCCCACTCCCACCAGAAGTCATCCAGCCCCAGATTCTAAAGGGGCCCTGAAGCCCCTGCCCCTGCAGCTTTTACCTTCAGAGGAAATGCAGATTCTTTCTCCCACTTGGCAACCCTCCTGGACTCAAACGGACCAAATTGTGTGCGCTTGACTAGCTGGGTCACTGCAAACACACCTTCAGCCCCATCATCCAGGCGCCTGATCTCCAGGTTAGAGGGGAGGGAGGACCTGGAAACAGAAGGAGTCTCAAAGAGCCCCTGCCATTGGCCAGAGCAATGCACTGCTTACAAGCCCCCTTACAGACCATCATGCTTCCAAGATGCACTTTGTCAGGAAACAAAATTTAAGCTCTCCTATAGATGGGAACAGGACTGGCCTAGGCTTGTGAGGACCCAGAGCCCATGTACTGAGGGACACATTTAAATCTCCACACAACAATGCCGGCCCCACATTCCTAGTGTGAGTGCTAAGGAACAAGAACTGAATCTGACAAAGTTATGGCCTTCAAGACTGTATGTAGAGAATGTGGAGGAAGGGAAAAAAAGAGGGCATAGAGCAAGGTGAAGAGTTTTGTACACACTGAAGACCAGCAAAGGGACTCTGGTCTGGGTAAACTGAATATTACCCTTTGAGGATGTGGCTTTATTAACTAGACTAGAAGGTCAAAGAAAATGATGGAAAAAAAAGAGGTCATGGAGTTAGGACCTCAGCATGGGTGGGGGGGCTTAGGCCAGTGGGAGACACATCCAGAAGCAGAGGTAGACCATCGCCCTTGGAGATGAGCAGAGGCTGGGCTAGGAAGAGTCTATGACCAAGGCTGTGCACCTAATGTCTTCAGCTAGACTTCGATGGCCAGTTGGTACCTCCATCCCAAAAAAGAGCTGATCAGCTCTCTACTTTGGGCAAAGCTATTTCAAAACATAAGTCACAAATAAAGATAAATAAACAGGGGTAGGGACCAGTTGGGAGATTTCTAGAAACAATAATAAGATACCGAGCATATCAGTTTAGCATCAGCCCGAATCAGGCACCATCAGAGCCTCATAGGGGTAACTTAAGTTCTCCATGTCTCAGGCTACTGAGGTCCAGAAATGTAACATTTGTTCTAAGTCTAAGTGGCTACTACATGGCAGCCTATGCAGCTCCCCCCACCCTCCCCCCTTTTTTGAGACAGAGATTCTCTGTGTAGCCCTGGCTATCCTAGAACTTGCTCTGTAGACCAAGCTGGGCTCAAACTCACAGAGATCCACCTGCTTCTGGCTCCTGAGTTTTGAGATTAAAGACGTGTATGTACCGGCTCCTGAGTTTTGAGATTAAAGACGTGTATGTACCACTACCATCTGGCAAGCTTGGCCACTTTTGCTCGTACATAAACTGATGAAATCCAGGCTGGCACAGCCCAGATCCCGAGGGTCCTGACTACATCAAAGAAACACACCTTCATGCTTTGAAACTCTTAGATCTCACCCCAGTGGGAAAGTGCCCAGCTCCCTGAGGGATGTACCACTCCCACACATACAGTCTCTCACTTTGGCTCTCAAGCTTTGAGATAAATGGGGTCTCTGCACTCTGGCCACAGCAAGCAAACAGGCAGAGAGCCCGTCTTCATAGACAGGGCTGCTGTGGTAGCTTTGGTACTCACTCACCTTGCCCTGCTCAGCACAAAGGAGTCTTTGACCATGACCACAGGTCCCAGTTCAGGACACTCTGAGTCATGGTACTGGCTGCAGTCTTCACACCCTGCAAACAGACACTGAGTGTCAGAGGGGACAATGTCCAGGGAAAGGGAAACCCAAAGACCACAAAAATGGAAAAAAGGGACCCTAATGCAATGGAGTTCCTGAGACATGTGTGCTGATACAAAGACTAGCAAGGGTACAGCAGTTGGAGGAGGCCTGTCTCAAGTCAACTCTTAGTGCTCCTGAAAGCACAGAATCCCAAGCAAAAGGCCCTTTTCAAGAGTACCAGTCTATGGTACTTTCAAACCTCAGACATCATCTCCATGGTTAGGAAGATCAGGATTTAGGATAGTAATAACACATTATACTAAATCTTATAGCCTTCATTCTTTCTAAACCTTTGGGTGAGTTTTTTGAGTTAAGGATCACTGAGTCATGTGCCCCTAATGGGAGTCCTTAAGAGAAGTCACCTGAGGCCACAGCAGTGCAGCAGACAGGTAACACCCAGGCTCTCAAAGCAAGTCAGCAAACTGCAGCCTCAGAAGAGATGCATGTCTATGCTATACAAACAGAGCGTGGATATAACTCTGCAGACAGAAGTGTCAATCTCGTCTATGCTCTACAGCATCGCGCCTGTCCCACACAGGTCTGTGGGTCACTTACAGATAAACATGATCTCCTCACTGCCATCTTCAGCCATTGCTGAT
This sequence comes from Grammomys surdaster, assembly GCF_004785775.1. NCBI lineage: Eukaryota > Metazoa > Chordata > Mammalia > Rodentia > Muridae > Grammomys > Grammomys surdaster. The sequence goes on along the minus strand of NW_021620749.1, from coordinate 185,012 downwards.
ACCTGTCAAGATACAAAAGAGCCCAGTTAATAGTGAGCTTTTACAACATAGTTTATGAGTGGGGTTTCCTATGTGTATAGGTGTACATACACCTGTGTGCGAAGGCCAAAGTCACCCTTAGGTGTCAATCTTCTGAAGCCATCCACTGTTTTCCAAGACAGGGACTTTTCCTGGGACCTGGAGTTTGTCAATTAAGCCTAAGCTGGCTGTCCAGGGAGCATCAGAGATCCTGTCTCCACCTCCTCAGTGCAGAGATTACAAGTACATGCCACAAGCCCCGCTTTTCAAATGTGGGTACTGGGGCTAGAACTCAGGTCCTCACGCTTGCCTGGCAAGCACTTAATTGACTGAGCCATCTCTTCAGCTCCCCAACAGTTTTTAGAGATAACGTCTTCTAAGGCTCCTGGCTCCTGTGCAGGAGCATAACATGGTGCTTTTAAGAGAATGAACACTGAAATCCTTATTTTTTAACCTTAAATATGTTTTCACCTACTGTAACCATGTTTCTTAGGAAAAGCAACGGATTTGAATGCCCTCGTAGGGGCCTTCATGAATTCAGACTCCCACTGTTTCATAGCAGCTGCCATTTAGAAAAATATACACTGTTTTAGAAGCTACTTTTCTTACTGTCGTTGCTTCTCTGCCCGCCCTCTCTGGGATGTGGATTCCTTGCAGACAGTCATTTCTACGGTAATCTGTCCTTCAGTACCTAGCTTGTGTCAAGGCCCTATCACCCCGAGTGGGTAACAAGTAGTGTCTGATACACACCATGGTGGGTTCTGCTCCTACGTAGACCTTTATCAAGCTGTTTCTATTTTCCATGTATCCTTTGAAGGTGGCCTCAAAAGCCATCTACTAGACAGCAGACCGCAGACCCATCCTGTATCAAATGTGTTTCAGACAGCGTAACACAGCTGTTGCTTGTTCTGGGATATCAGATGCCTAAGCTAATACAGGTATAAAAACACCTACTTCAGTCATTTTGGAGAGAAACACAAGGTGAGATGCACCCATTGTCTCCCACTCTACAATCCTCCTGACATCCTTCCTGCCATCTGATCATCTGACCATCACTCTGCCTTTCTGGTGCCTACTGCCGGTTACTGTCTCAGGAAAGGATGCAAGCCGATACATGCTTCCTGAATGTTAGTCTCACTTGCCCTCCAAACCCATCCCGACCCCAGCAGCTTTAAGATTAGGACACAGGTAGCATAAAGCCCCAGTGAAAACTCAGACTGGCTGAACAAGCTATTACTGACCAAAGAAGGGAAGGGCCAATAGCATCAAGGTGGGAGAAGAAAGGTACTATACAGAATCAGGGAGGTCTAAGTTTGAAGTTTCCCACGTTGCTTAAAAATGTTAAAGACAACAAGCACATTAATACCAAACATAGCACAACATTTTCTTTTGCTGGAATTGGCATTTAAGCTAGAAGCTGGCTCAAGGGCCTACTAACTCTAACCCAGTTCCATGCCTCTGCCTGGGCTCTCAGGACTCCTGGCAGGTGGGTACCATGTGAAATGGGTTCCAATCCAGGATGAGGACAATGCTGGTCACTGAGCAGAAAGCAAAAAGGGACTGGCTCAGCTTCAGGGATTCAGTCTGTGGTTGGCACTGCTGGCTGGAGGCAGCGTATCATCGTATCCTGTCATCATAGTGCAAGCATGGAGGGAGAGCAAAGCCACTCCCTGCAAGGCGGCTGAGAAGCAAGTGTCCCTTTCAAGGGCATTTCCTCATGACCTACTTTCTTCCACTAGGTTCTTCCATCCTAAAAGCTTTGCTCTCACCCACTGGTACCACCAGCCGGGACCCAAACTTTTAACTCACCGTTACAATTGTGTAAAACACACAACTATAACAAAAAAGGTAACACTTAACACGTATTATAAGAGCCTGAGGGTCTATGTACCACATCAGGAACCCAAACTCTACCCTCCAGCTACACTCAGGTCAGAGGCTCTGCAATCAGAGCAGGTAATAAGAAGCTATCATTAGCTGCAGCTAGATCCCAGCAAGATACAGAACACAGCCGATAAAGCTAATCAGAGTGGAGCAAGAGAAAAAGACTGTATTCTGTTCTGCTTGTTTTGGAGCCCGAATCTGCGCAGAGGTGTGGTGCGATGCTTCTCCTAGGGCAGCAGCCCAGCCTCCAGATCCACCCCTTGCAGCAGTGCAAGGACAGGAACCCTAAGATGCTGACATGAGAGGAAAGGGAGAACAATAAAACTGCTGTGAAGCTGGTCACTTACGAGCATTCTTTACTAGAAGCATCCGGTCCCCATAGCACAGCCTCTAGTGACCTTCTAAGCAGAGGTCACAGACGGTGATGAGTTTTCCAGGTCTGCTCTTGTCTACTAATGTGCCATGCGTGCTCCTCTGTAAAAGCCAAGTCCAGCCTCCGGGTTTCTATGACCCTCACACTGTTCTAAGGGAACACTGCTGCTATAGTGACACTCACCTATGATCCCCACACCAGTCTGGGTTATTCAGGAATAGCTTGTCTCAAAACCAAAAATGAGAAGGAAATCCCCAAAGAAGGAATTATAGAAAATATTATTTTTGTACAAAAGGGAGGAGCGTTAAATTTTTTAGAGAAAATAGTCACTCTCCAGTGTTTCAGAGTATGTTCCATAGATCAGGAAGTAGCAGCAGTACCTGTTCTGCCTGGATGCTCAGACACTTGCCTAGCAGCTGGCTGGGACCCAGCAGGTTTGTTACACTCTCCAGCTGACTCATCTGTAGCCCAAACCTGGCCCATAGCCATAGCAGACCGACTAAACACGGCTATGGTGACAGAGAGCCACTACTACAAGGGAAACAAATGCAGTGAGAGTGTCAGAGTCTGTCAAGGACCTCCTGAATCTAACTAGTGGTGACAGTGGACTCCAGGTGTACCTTCCCCAGACTGACACAGGTGTCTACATAGCCTGCCCCAGGTACATGTGTAACAGTAATCTTCAGTCTCAAAGTGATAGGTTCTAGAATTACCTAGTGGACTGCAAGGGGGCTGTCCAGATTAGGTTAACCTCTGGGTGTGCCTGTGGTTTAGTATGGGATAACTTAAGTATGGGAAAACCTACCTTAACTGTGGCCTATTCCATAGGCTGGGGTCCTCAGCTGACCAAAAATAAGAAAAGAAGCTGAGAACCAGCATTCTTCACTCTCTGTTTCTGGAAGGAGGATACATCTCCCTCAAGCTCCTGCTGTCATGCTTTCAGGACTATGATGCAATGTACCCTCAAGCTGTGAGACAAATGAGCCCTTTCTCCTTTAAGTTACTTTTGTGAGGTGTTTTATTGCAGCAACAGAAAAAATAATTAAGACAAAGATGCTAGTGGGAACATTCAGTCTACTCACCCCAAGCTTAACCATGAAGCTATACTGATGGAGATCTGCGCAGGGAAGGACAGCATGAAGATCAGTATAGATAAGCACAGACCCACACATGCCCAGCCAAGTTTCTACGACGATAGAAATGATTCAGTGGAGAACGGAAGGCCTTCTTTCCTATAAATGGTGCTGGGATAACTAGGCATCCACTTGTAAAAACTTAACTCTGACTCCACATCCTCAAAACCAAACCAAACCAAAGAACCACAAATCTGGACATGGTGAGTAGGTAATTGTAGCATTTCAAGAAGAATTACATGTTCTAGGTCTGCTGGGACTATACAGAGGACCTCGCTTCAACATACACCATTAAATCCATTGGCTATGTTCATGTGGCTATCTCAGCTGTCTATTCTGTTCTGATGGCTACTCTGCCCACACCATATGGGAAAAGCACAGTCGACAACCTGCCACTCTAGCCTTACTGGGAGGCTTCATTACTTCTTGCTAAAGGTTTTTCAAAGATGGTTCCACATATTATGGTTCCTTTGGCTCTCCATCAAATTCTTCCTCCTCTTCCTCTTTTTTTTTTTGTATTGTTTTGTTGAGATAGTGTCTCACTATGTATCCCTGAAATGAGAAGGAAATCCCCAAAGAAGGAATTATAGAAAATACTATTTTGTACAAAAAGGGGGTGGCATTAAATTTTTTAGAGAAAATAGTTTCTCTCCAGTGTTTTAGAGTATGTTCCGTGGACCAGGAAGTAGCAGCAGTACTTTCCAGTTTGCTACGCAAATCAATATATCTGCTTGCCTCTGCAGTGCAGGGCTTACAGGCATGTCTTTCACTGCTGGGCTTCTCCATAGAAACTTTAGGATAACCTTGTTTACAGCTGTGAAAAGATCTTGGGAGAGTCAAACACAGAGACTTAACTCCACCTCACACCCTAACCATCCTCATGCATGTAATTCATGTTTTAAGGAATTTTCTCACATTAAGTCTTGGCAGTCAGTCTGAGCATGTTCTTCACTTACAATGGATCTTAGCTTGAACAGTTAGAGCTCAAGGATTTGAGAGCCAGTTCTGGTCTGGAGGCCCTGGGGGATTTCTGTGTAAACAAGAGGGCTACCTTTCTCACTGGCACAGGCTTTCATGACTATATTAAAATAGGAGAGAAATCTCTATGGAGAAAAAGCAAATGCACAGTTTCCCAAACTCTGTACTCTGATCTAGTTTTGATGTCCTGAAGAAGTGATGCTGTGTTAGGCAGAGAGAATCCTGAGCTAAACACTTGAGAGCACTGCAGACCCCATTCAAGTCACACACCAGACATTGGAGGCCTGAGGAATCTCTCAGAATTGATCTGCTGGGATCAGGGCAGGCCAGCAGCTCATCAGCCTAGCTAGGTAGAGGGAACTTCCCTTTGTGACAGACAGGCTGAGGAGCCAAAGATTATAATCAGCCTGTACTCGTAGTACAGGAGTGGTAGACGCCAGAGACCAGCATGTTTGTCACTGCTGACTCTGGGGCAGACTGTTATCCTTTCCTAGGCCTTGGTTTCCTCACACGTAAGGCCTTTCTGGTCTGCTACAGTCTTCCTACTTGCAGGCCTAGCACCTTGTCCTCCCATGGTGCTTCTGCCCATTTCTGTGTAAAGTCAGACCCCTGTGGGGAAGTGTTTTACCTAGATGCAGATGCAAAATGCTTCCAGCATTCGATCCATGCCAGAACAACCAACTGTTGGTCGCCTAAGCTCTGGCTCCCATATTTGGCCTTGTGGCTTCCTAAGCTCATTTCCTGTGGAGCATAAAGCTTTCTCACACTATTTAATAAACGGTCCTTTCTAGGCTCCCTGTCTGTTTTAGTGTCTTTTTCTGCTGCTGGTTATAAAATACTCTAACAAAAGCAACTTAACAAAGACAGGATTTTTTTCTAGCTCACAGGTCAAGGACAGTCAATCTTGGTAGGGAAGTCAAGGGCAGCAGGAGCTTGAAGCCACACCTCACACTGGATTCATAGTCAGGAAGTAGATAGTGATAAATACTTCCCAGTGCTCAGCTGGCTTCCTCCATTTTACGCTGTCCAGGAGCCCCTGCTCAAGGAATGGTCCTGCCCATAGTCAAGATGGATCTCCTCACATCAGTAAGTACAAGCAGGATAAGCCCCCCACAGGTTTGCCCAGCGCCCACTCTCCCAGGTGATTCTAGATTGTCAGGTTGACAGTTAATACTAAGCAGCACCCTGTGCCTGCCACCCTTCTAGACTCAGCACAGCTTTGCTCTCAGCCTAGGTTCACCTCCCTCTGTTGGTTCCACTCATTTACCTCTTCGTCCAACTTTAAAGTTCAGACTCTCTTGCCCTAGTGAGCACCAAAGAGCAGCTGCCAGCAGGGCAGGTGCACAGCAGGCCCCACACAGCTCCACAGCCACATGTTGAGCACAGTGACACTCACCTAACCCTCCACAGGAGAAATGGTCCATGCAAACAGAAGCGAGAAGGCCAGAATCCCTGTCTTAAAATACGATAGGGTACAGTGGCCTTCTGCTGTGACCATAGCAGGCAAGCTCTAGTTATAGGAATCTGAACTACTGCTCTTCAGAAAGTCCTATGCTGGCTCCATAGACATCCAGGCCCAGGGTGAGAGCACAGGGTGCCTTGCTGAGCCTCTCTGCTCACCAGCTCTACTCCTGCATCAGCTCCTGCAGATGGGGTACAAGCCCTCACCTGACCTAACTTTACCACCTGCAATCAGACCTGTGATCAGACACTGCTCCTCTTGATTTTCTTTTCTGAGTGTGTAGAGTTTGCTATGGGCATGCCTATGTGGCGATTCTGCTACTAGAGTAGAGGAGGCTGCACATTCCCACTTTCTCCATAGCTGCGCCTAGCTGTTTAGCAGGGCAATGAGGTGGGCCCCATGTCCCGTTTCACTGAGTTCCTTCTTCAATGCTTGCCTGTTCCATCCCTTCCCACCACCGCTCTTCTCAAGCGCACTACTGTTGTCTGTGCTCCCACTCTGCTTCCTGGGTTCCTCCTCTGCAGCTTCCCTGCAAAGTCTGGTTATGGTCTGAGTGTGCTTATTTGAACCTTGAGGCACAGCAAGCTGCCAATGCATGGCAATCTCACTCAGAATGCTAGACGCTGCAGATGGAGCCCTTGTGGCCTACAGCTTCCAGCACCACACTACCATGTCTGGTTTCTTTCCAGTCAGCAAGGCACTTGTGTTCAACTTCCACCTCCAGAACCCTCCAGAAGGTGTGGCTTAGCCTTATTATCTTAGGTCTTAGGGCTGGGCCTGCCATTCTGGCAGCCTGGAGTCCTCCATTAAGGTTGTCTAGCCTTTTCTCTTTCTGAATTTCTCTACCCTTTCTGACTTCTTAGCTCATCTGTGGTGAGGCTGTGTTTCCAATGTTCACTTCTGGCTCTTGCAGAGGAGTTTCTGGGCATAAGAAAGATGCACAGTGTAGCACCTAAAACTGGAACTGAGGTAGTGTGTCCTTCAACTTGAAGATCCTAGTTCAACCAGTTATTGTAGCACCTAAAAATGGAACTGAGGTAGTGTGTCCTTCAACTTGAAGATCCTAGCTCAACCAGTTATGATGGCAGAAATTTGGCAGCCAATAAGGGCAGAGTTCTAGAAGCATCTTGCCTAACACACTGCACTAAGCTAGGCAGCACTGTGATTCATCGCAATAAAAGGCAAACTTGCCGTCACTGATTAGCATGTGTTCCTCAATCTTAGAAAATGCCAAAAGCCCGCACAGAGAACGAGACACAGGGAATATGCTTCTCAAAGGCGGCCTCTTAGCTGGATGTGTTGGCTCTGCAAACATCTGTAGTCCTAGCACTCATATTTCAAACAGCAGAATAATCAAAGGCAGACTCTTAACACAGTAGGTATGTTCCCTTCTCTCCAGTCTAATCACATCACCCCTGCACACCCATGGCAATGCTCAGGACTCAGGACACACTTGGCTTCAGTACTGTTCCTCAAGCCTTGTCATTCATCCAAGGTTTCTTGTGATACTGACACTTCCTCAACCCTCAGAACTGTGAGTGGAGGCCCAAGGCATATCTCAGTAGAGGGAAGTGGGGTCTTCGAGCAACCCAGATCGAGTTTACACAAGTTCACCAACAAGGCTCATCAGATCTCATCAGACTCAGTGGCTGCCCCCACCCCCATGTGACAGGATGGAAGAGGATGAAGGACTCTAGTAGGGCACCCACTAGTACAGGTTTCCTAAGAATTTATTCAGGTCCCCTTCCCAGCCTCCATGTCACCTACTGCTGTTTCCTCTCCCAGAACTGCTATGAGGTACATGTGGTCTCAAAATTCTGGCTGTGATATAGCTGTCACTATGATGGTATCAGGAGGTGAGTGGGCCTGAAAGGTGACTGAGTCACAAGGTGTTATCCTTGATCATGGGCCTACACAACCATGGTCCCCCTCCCCCGACTTCCTCATCAGTGATGCTCTCCCACATGATACTGCAAGATGGCCCACACCTAAAAGGTAGGCTCCATGGCCCAGCCTCCCCAACCCATTAGGGTAACCTGAGGATGCCCAACCTATGGGGTTCCTGGTGCTCTCTAATCCGGCTGGGAACAGTCTCTATATGGTCTCGCTCCTTATAAATTACCTAGTCTGGGGAATTCTGTCATTTCACCAGCAAACAGAATAAGCTAAAAACCTTCCCTCCATCTGTCAAATACCCTCCTATTTTTAATAAGGCTTATCCAACAGCACTCTCCTTGCAAGTTTTCTTAGTCCACGACTGCCATGCACCAGAAACAGGCTTCCCGCTTTCCCCTAGAAACCCTTCCTATTGCATCTCTCTGGAAGCATCTACGGACACTCAGAGCTCACACACTGAAACAAAGGGGCCTTTGCCTGGAGGTCACCTGTATAACCTCTTTTGTTCCACTATAAAAGTCTTCGGAAAAAAGCTGGCTTCCTTACCTTCTGACAGTGGTTCTCTACCTTCCTAATGCTGTGACATTCCTCGTGCTGTGCTGACCCCCAAGTATAACATTATTTCATTGCTACTTCATAACTGTAATTTGCTACTGTTACAAATCATAACGTAAATACCTGATCTACAGGAACTGCTTCTGGGGCTGACGGGAGAACCAACCTTGGCTCCAGCAAACGGCTCCACAGAACACATCTCTTCATAGCCTACGTACCCCTCTAGCATCATCTCAGGTCCCTCCCTCCCCTCAGATGGTTTTCTTCAGTGGTTAATCTTCTGCTTTGCTTCCCTCATTGGACACCCTATGCCATCTGTACCTCTGTTTGCATGCAGTGTCTACATGACACTCCCCACTCCCCAGATATGGCACATAGTTGAAAGGCACCTCCAAGCCAGGATCTTGGTACAGCACTTGCCTCTCCCTAGGTCTAGAACAACCCCTAAAGAACACTTGATGCCTGGTTCCAGGCACAGCACTCTCTCTGACAATAGCCCCATAAAAGTATTTCTCCATTCCCAGTCCCAGCTTATCTGATCAGGCCAGGTTTAAGAGCAGCAAATGAAAATTCCACTGACCTCTAAAACAGATCCTCATGTCACTCTTGTAAATGCAGTTATGAAAATGTAAGCCTCATGACAGGATGGCCCCAGTCACTTCCAACTCACAGGAACCAGCTTCCCTTTAAGCATCAGCAAGCTGACCCCGCCTCTTCTCTGTACCCTCCTGCCTCCTTCCCTGGAGATCCTAAACCGTCCATTACACACTGCTGCCTGCAATTGCTCTCCTGACGCCCCTGTTGTAACTTCTCGCAACACAAGTATGTCTATTCATTGAATCAGACATGATTTCACAGGACCACAGGCTGCACTCATTTCTTCTGGGTGAGTTGTGATGGCCTTCGCTGAACTGTCATCCAGTACCCAAAGAAAGGTCTACTTTAATAAGCTGGTTCAACGAAGTACACAGGGCATTTTATGGTTCTCTATTATTTCACCTGCTGATAATAAATGACCACGATAGCTCTTTTCCTGGAAGATCAGAACAGAGAGCCACATAGGTGAGGAGATAGAGCAGAAGGCTGGGAATAACAGAGCTATATGCCTACCCTGCCGAATTAGGAGACAAAACTGCCAGTCAGGGCTTCAAGCTGCTGCAGGGTGGGTATGCAGTGACTCCCATGTCCCTCCAATACCTGTGGACCAAGACTACCAGGGCCATAGCCACACCAAGGCAGGGGATAAATGTATGAATGTGATCTCCTGCCCTGGGTGAAGGAAGACCTACCCTAGGAGACCCTTAGGGAGAGCCCGTCAGGTCCCACTCATGCCCACAGACTCTCAGATGCTGCCTGGACTGTGGGCCAGCTATAGGACAGCAGCCACATGCTGGATCATCTCCTTGGTGTTTCCTTCTATTTTTTGGGTGGAGTCTACTGTCCTGTACTCTTGTGGGCTCTGGCTCCCCAAGGCATGCACAGGCTCAACTCTTTAAGGACACAGATCCTGTGCCAGTCCTGCTCAAAGCTCTCCTCGCCATCATCCTGCTGCTTCTCCACACTGGTCCACTCGCTGGCATTTCCCAGCCTGGGATCCCGACTATGCTCCCACCCAGCCTTCTGTGCACTAGCCCACTCTGCTTTCCACCGAGAGGCTAGACTTCCTCACAGTACTTGTCTCCTGCTAATCACCCTTCGAAGATGGTTCTGGTCCCTGAACACCCAGCAACCTTCCTCCTTCATGTCGTTGGCACTCTTGCGTAACCATTGTTACTTATGGTCTACACTGCCTCCTGCACCTCTTCCATTGTTCCCTGGGTGTATGAATGGTGTCAACACACATTTACCAAAGAAATGGCCTGGTAAATCAATCTGGGTAAGGTGTCTTGAAAAGGTGTCAGCCACATATTACAAATGAGAAACTGAGTCTGGGCAGCCTTTAAGCCACTGCTGGTGACCAGTTTTAATCTCTATTACACCTGCGAAATGCAGCAATGTCTTCCCTACCCTCTGCACAGATAACCTTTCAAGAAAAAAAAATGACAGGTGGACACCCCATGGGAACAGTGGTCCTTCTCTAAGACAGCCTTGTAATTGTAGGTGACTTTGTCTGTGTGGCCCAGGCTTCCGTGAACATCACCTCCTGCCTTAGCCTCCAGAGTACTGGGATTATAAGCATTTGCTATCAACCTAGCTGTGATTGGTGTTTTAATTTATCCATTTGTCTTCTGGAAACACAAACTACCTTGTCTGTTCCCCAAAGAGAACTATATATTCTCTAGTATATATTCAACTAGTATATTCTTTGCTGACATTTGTGCAAAAGCATGAATCATAGAAAAACAAACCCGTAAGGAGAAAATTTAGTGCTTTTTTCCCTTTAATAATCTGATCTAAAGGTTTTATTTCAGTGTAAAGCAGCGATTTCAGGGCATGTCTGAGGAAGCAGCTGCAGTAGGTAAAATGTGGAGAGCCGGTAGGTTTGAAGCAAAATATGGTTGGGGTGTGTAGGTGATCAAGTCTCAGCAACTACTCTACACTCTCCAGGGACACTTGTCTCTGCCACCCATGAGTGGTTCCCATAGTCAGAGACTTCAAGTTTTACCCTTAAAACTACCTTCAGGACCCCAAGCAGGGCTCTGCACAAGCACTTCCATCGGAGGATTCTGACCGGCTCTAGCATATGTTTTCAAAAGAAGCGTTGGCAGCTTTAAATTCAGGCACAGGTCCACGTGTCTCCAGCTCACATTCTTGCTTCTACCATTTTAAACAACCTCGGAGGAGGGGGACGCTTGTGAGCATGTGTGAAGAGGCCCTCCATCCACTGCAAGAAGGGTTGGGGGTGGAAGGTAGGATAAATGCGCCCTCGCCCACCACGGTTTGGTGTCCTACCTCTGTCCCCTCAAAACTCACCTCGGGAGCATGCAGGCTCCACCTGACCCTGGCCCCCACCAGTCCACCCTCTTCCCAGATAGTAGGCGGGCACATGTCTCCTGCCTGTCTTGCCACTGTGGTCCCTGAGCCACCAAAAGGTAGAGACGAATAAGGCGCCAGGGCCTGGGAGCCACAGCACAGCCTCGGACTTTCTTAAACGCCAAAGGGGCTGGAGACTAAGGCCCCTCCCTGGGCTGTGCCCGAAAACCGGGTAAGGCGGCCGGGTAGCCGGGAAGGGACTGTAGGAACCAAAGCCCGCAACCACGCAGGGCCTGGCTGTGGCCGCTGGGCCTGGGCACACTGGGGCGCAGCGCCTGAACCCGCGCCGGGGCGGGGGACGCCCAGCCCGCGAGTGGGCGGCCGGGCGCCGGTTGGCGTGGGCCGAGCGCGCGGCGGGCAGTTGGCACGGGCCGGGTGCGCGGAACCCAGGCCGGGCACTTAGGGCAGAGGCCAAGCCCGCGGCGGCGGAACCCGGCGGGCGCAGGGCGATCCCGGAGCGGCTCCGGAATCCAGCCGGGTTTTGACTCCGATCGCCCACGGCGCCCGCGGCCGCGACTGTAACAAAGAACAGGCGGCGCGGCGGCCGGACCGGGGCGGGTGTGGGGGGGGTGCAGCTGGAGGCTGGGCCCGGGCCAGGCGCGGGCCGCGGACCGCAGCGGGGGGCGCGCGGTGGGGCTGCGGCGAGCACGGGCCCGGGGCTTTACCTGCCTGTGGAATGTGCAGAGCGGGGTCGGATCCGGACTCCGGGTTGCGATCCGCTCCGGAAACTGCGCAGCACCGGAAGCCGGGGGGCGGTGGCGCGGCATCGTGGGAGTTGTAGTGCGCAGCGCAGGCCGACGGGGCGGGCCCAGGGCTCGTGGTGGCTGCACCCGGAGCCGGGGACTTCAGGTTGCCTTAACAGGGAGTCAGGGATAACGGTCTGCGTGTAGTGGGAGCTGGCTGAGGCTTTGTACACAGTGAGCCTAGGAAACGGCTACGTGAATTGAGGAACCCAGGGACAGAGATGCATGGTTGCAGACATGGAGGATAATTGCCTTCCTGCATGGGTAACTGACAATGTGGAAGGGGGACAGGAGAATGTATGAAGAGCTGATGAAGCTGGCTGTGAGGATCCAAGAGAAGGAACTGAGTGAACAAAAAAGCTGGGGAGAGGAGCTGCGTGATCCATGAGAGTTGGCCAGATGGTATGTGGACTGAAGAGTTAGGGTTAGAGTGTGTATGTTTTCGAATGAGAGCCGACAAGGACATCTTTGGATTTTAAGACACTTTAAAAACAGATACACACCCCACCATCCCCTATACCACTTTCATTGATATTGCTCATTCTAAAGTGCTCAGAAGGCCACTTCTTTCAACTTCTACATATGAAACAGGACTAAATGTGTAAATAAAATCAGGCTGTTTACAGGAGGAAAAATTGACAGGTCACAGTAAAAAAAAATGTAAATCTGAGGCTAAGGAAGACATGGAGGCTGAATGGATTATTGCCTACTATAAGCTTTACACTTTGCCTTGGGACAGAGTATGAAAGCAGACTTACTTGAAAGATTTTCTATGTCAAGAGCTCTCAATGTCAGGGCTCCCTGCTCCTACAGGGCCCCCATAGGAAGTTGTGACCTCAAAGTTGTTTTCACCATATTTAGCTGGCTAAGCACTCAGGTCACAGTAGTGGTGACCCAAGAAACCAGCTACTTTTTGAGCTGGCAAGAGTCTTTGATAGTATCCACATGATACTGGTTTTGCATACATTCAATACACAAAAGTTATGGGGTTTTTCAGATTTCAGAGGAAGATCGTGGAGGCCAAACAATATGTTACAAGGTCAAAATAATTGTGGAGAGCCACTGAAAGGACCATTGGTATTTGAAGCCAGCAGAGTAAAAACTGAAAAATTAGGGAAGGAGATGGGAAGTTAGAGATACCAGGAGTGTGAGATACCTGCTAAAATACCTACATTCAGCAAAGCTAAGCACAAGAGGGGAACATGTGGATTAACCATGGTAGGCAGCTGTTCTTGTGAGTCTTTTTTGCTGGCTAGTTCATGAGAAGGCAGGGCCTGAGTCTGCCCAGTGTAATAGTATAGGGGTGATGCTGAGAATGAATGTGTGCATTCTAGAATGACCAAGGGTGGCTGATATGGACCAACCCTGACAGGGAAGATGGGTTGTTCAGAATTCCTCTGGAGGTGCCAGCGGAGATCAGCCTGGACAGATGGTAAATTGTGATCAGTTTGGCCCTCTAGTACCCTCTCAGGATGCCAGCACAAAGCAGACCTGCATGGTCTACAGAGGAGGGAACAGTCCCCCAGCCCCTCCAATCCTAACATACTCTGACCCCAGACACAGACATTGCCATCACTGCCTTGCCCTGTGTAGTATGTGAGGCTGAGGAACTGGGAGTGAGAGTGCTGCCATTTCTCCAGTAGTTAGGTCTCCTCTCCTGTTGGGGTCTGAATGAAAAAGGCCTCCCATAGGATCAGGTATTTGAACACTTGATCCCCAGTTGATGCTACTGTCTGGGTGATGCTATGGAACCTTTAAGACAGTCGTTCTCAGGCTGGAGAGATGGCTCGGTGGCTAAGAGCACTGACTGCTCTTCCAGAGGTTCCTGAGTTCAGTTCCCAGCAACCACATGGTGGCTCACAGCCATCTGTAATGGGATCCAATGCCCTCTTCTGGTGTTCTGGTGTGTCTGAAGACAGCTACAGTGTACTCACATACATGAAATAAATAAATAAATCTTTAAAACAAACAAACAAACAAACAAAGACAGTGGTTCTCAACCTTCCCAACACTGCAACCCTTTAATACAGTTCCTCATGGTATAGCCTCCAACCATAAAATTACTTTTGTTGCTCTTCATAACTGTAATTTTGCTACTATTTTGTAGTAAATTTGCTGTGTAAATTTATAAATTTGCTACTGACGTACTGTAAATATCTGTTTCCCAGTGGCCTTGGGTGACACCTGTGAAAGGGTCTTTCAACCCCTAAAAGGGTCACAGGTTAAGAACCACCGCTTTAAGGGGTACAGCCTTGCTGAAGGAAGTACACCACTGGGTTCTCTAGGTTTATAGCTTTGCCTCACTTCCTGTTTGGATTTGCATGTGAATGACAATGTAACCAGCCAGCTTCCTGCTCCTGTCCACTGTGCTTTCTCTGATGACTGCCATGCCTTCTCTGCCATAATGGACTCTAATCCTTCTGGAACTATGAGCCAAAATAAACCCTCTCTTCCCTAAATTGCTTCTTGTCAGGGTATTTTATCACAGCCACAGATAGATGCCACTCTTGATGCAGAAAATGGATGGGGCTTGGCTAGGGTGACTTATCCTGATGGGCAGATGACAGTGATGATGGCCACCCCACATGCTGTCTCAGAGGCAAGCAGGCTGAATAGGGCTGAAGAGTGAGCAAATCTTCGATGGTCTCCCTGGTGGTTCCTCAATGCAGCATCTCTCCAAATGCATGTGCATATGGCGGGGCAAAGTGAAGGAGACCACAGAAACTGAAGACCACAAAGAGGATGAGATGCTTGCAGTAGGCAGCAAGGCTGCCCCAGTCCCAGCCCAGAAACCACTGCCATGTCCCATGAAAGCATAAATGCTGTCACATAGCCACGGCTCCCATGGCTAAGCTATGACCTATTCCCTCTGCTGGGATGCAGCACTGATGGCAAGGACCCAAACTAATGAATGTCCCCTGCCTTCACTCCCCAGATATGTCTCCCACAGGCCATAATAGGCACAGTTTGGGGACCTGGGCCAGGACAGATTCTGGCTTGCAGCACCCACAATTCATCATCTCTTAGAAGGTCCCTGAGACCGCTAAAATTGCATAGTAAATTTTAGCCCCAATATGGCCTGGGTGGTGCTCAATAGCATACAAAACATAGAAACACGAGGAGGAAAATCCATTGCCCGGAATGAGGGTCAAAGCAGGTATTAGTACATCTTTTCTGTACCTGGCTGCGATGGCCAGTCATACAAAAGGACAATGGATGGCAGTAATTCAAACATAAGAGAAGCCCCTGGTATTCTTATGACAACCCAGCACTTGGAAACAACTCAGCTTAAAGTTTTCTGTGAGCACATTTATTTCTTGAGAGGTCAATAAAGTTCCAGCCATGTCTTACTGCATGACATCCTAAGCCACCCATGTCTGTTGTAACAAATACAATCCTTTTCACAGACGCCAGTCGCCACACACCAGCATCAGCTTTGTCACACACCTGGGAAGCCTTTACTCTTATTCTCTTTGCCACAGAGATTTGACGTGACAGTGGACAGAAAGCCACAGCTTACAGCCCGAGGGATAATCACATCTTCATTCCAACATCAGCAAAGTGAGCCAGGCAGCTTGGTGAGCCCAAAACTTATCTATACACAGAAAATGGACATTTTTTTGTAAAGAGCCAGAGGTGATAGGAGCTTGCACTGCTGGTTTGAACAGTGTCTTTGTCCCTGTGCAGGTGCTTTGGTCCTCAAGTCTTTTCACCTGTTGGGATAGTGGAGCCAATGCCTGGTTGTCAGTCAGTGCCCACACCTGTTTCTATGACAGACACATTTTGCCTTCTACCATCTATCAACTTGACCTTCGAAAGTTCAGGATTTGACAGCCCTGAGCTTATTAACCAAAACAAAAAAACAAAACAACAACAACAACAAAAACACAACACTTTGGGTGGCAGCAATGTAAATTAATCTTTCCCTTTCTGCATAAGAAAATTCACAACTCTTTTCTGTAAATATGGCCAGGGAAAACTCAAACAAAAATCCGATTTGGAACTGGTCAGCAATAAATGGCCAAGCAGCCACAGCGAGGAAGCAGGGTAGTTCTGAACCTGAACTAAAATGTAAAATAAAGTGCTTTGTCTAAATCCTCTTGCTCATAGTATGTTCTCAGTCAGAGCACGGGCGCCCTCGTTCTGTTACTGCTACTCAACATCACACCAACAGCTCTATCCAGTCCCTGCATGGAGGACAGGGGAAATGTGGCCAACTCCAGCCAACCTGAGTTCTGCTTACAGATTCACAGGCACATGGATTAGTGTTCGTGAAAAATTGCTTTAAAACCAGCACTCTGCCAAAATCTTAAGACAGCAACTGAAGTCACCAAAGAATGTAGTGAAGTTTGTTGGACAGAGGTGACTGATGCATGTGTGCTGTTGGCACCTAGTACACAATCTTAACGATGTGCATTTCAACATAATTATCTTACACTATGAAGAAACAGAAGGAAATAAACAGCTTGGAGAAGGGATTTTATAGTATGAGGAAGGCCCATTTTCTCAGGTTACTCCCTGAGGCTACCTGTTTGTGTCCCCCATCTCTGCACCCTCTGCTGTGATGATGTTCACAACTGGGAAAGGCTACTCAATGGAGACCCGAGAGGAAGCCGATCTCAGATGTGGTTGGGAAGCCAGGAGCAAGATGCTCACAGAGTTATTTGTGGGCTAGGATTGATACAAAATTATTTGTTCTTTTTTGTTCTTGCTAAGAAAATGTATAACCTAAAATTCTAATACCTTCATACTTGGATAGACTTAACCTAAATGCCAAAACCAATAAAACCTGCTTAGGCTGAGCATCCCTAACCCAAAGTCTAAAACCCAAAACTCTGTATGCACCACAGTGTGCAAAGAGTTTCATATTTCTGAAATTTTTATATTTTGGGATGCTTAGATGGTAAAGTCGTATCAAGATATCCCCAGATCCAAAAGAAATCTGAAACACTTCTGGCCTCAAGTATGCTGGATGAGGGCTACTGCTCACACTGAAAATACATCAGTGTGATTATCTTACACTATGTATTTTGCATCAGAATCAAAATTCCTGGCACCTGTAGTCTCTGGGAATTGACAGCTATGGATCACAATTCTGCACACTGCATAGAGTAACAATACTTCAAGTAAAGCACAGCATTTAAATTACTTCCATTTCCAAAAAGCAGTGGGGATTACTGGCTTTGGGATGGATCATTCTAGAACTTTGCAGTGAATAACATTTAGTGATCTTAAAAGACAAAGCATATTTAAAATGTCTCTTCAGAGTCATCTGAGAACTACTTAAGAGTCTTCCAGGTTCTTTTTGTTCTATTTTTGTTGTTGCTTGTTTTGAGAAGGGGGGGTCTCCTATAGCCCAGGTTGAGGTGGAAGCTAACATTCTCCTCTCTCCACCATCTAAGTGCTAGGATTGCAGGCCTGTGTCACCACACCCATAAAGAATTTTCAAATGTTTATTTGAAAGTAAAGTTCACTGGGCCCAGTGGCTCAGGTCTGTACTCACAGCAACTTGAGAGATGATGGCAGGAGAATCAGAGTTTCAAGATATGTTTGGGCTACAGAATGAATTACAGGGCAGCAGCCCAGGCAACAACTTAGTAAAACCTTAGCTCAATAATGACAATAATTATGATGATGATGATTGTGGTGGTTTGAATATGCTTGGCCCAGGGAGTGGTACTAATTGGAGGCGTGGCCTTGTTGGAGGAAGTGCATAGCTGTGGGTGTGGGTTTTGAAGTTCTGCCCAGTGCAAAAGAGAGTCTTTTCCTAGCTGACTTCTAAATAAGATGTAGAACTGTCAGCTCCTCCAGTGCCATGCCTGCCTGGATGCTGCCATGCTCCCACTTGATGATAATGAACTGAACCTCTGAATCTGTAAGCCAGCCCCAATTAAATGTTGTCCTTATAAGAATTGTCTTGGTCATGATTGTCTGTTCACAGCAGTCAAACCTACTATGACAACCAAAAAGTGAAAAGAGAGCCAGGGAAACAGTTCAGCAGATAAGGGCTTGTCTCCTGTGCACAAAGATACAGGTTTAATCCCAAGATCTTTGGGAACGAATAGAAAGGAAGAAAAATGATTTCTAAATGTAGTTTACGAATCTTTCTTGCTAAAACAAGAAAAAAAAAGAACATTTTCCTATAATGTTGGCTATCATAGACGTTTTTGGTCAACAGTGACTTTGCCCCTGAAATACATGTTTCTAATGAACAGAAGACGCCAGAAGGAAGTTCCTGATTTCATGTCAGTGACAGAGCTCACAGGTTTTACTGTCAGCCTTTCCACTGCTATGGGAAGAAAACAGACACCCTAACCCAAAGACAATGGCTCTAGAGGGTTCTGAGACCCAGCACATCCACAGTGCCAGGCACACAGATTAAGACAACACCCTATGGACCTTATGTGGGGACACTGAAGCCAGGTGCCAACTTTATAATTTTCCCACAGTAAACCAAAACCATAATACCCTAAAATGTGACCAGACGCCTCTGTTCACAGTAAAATTCTGAGATCCCATAAAAAGAATTTCTGCAAGTTTGGCCCATTGTTATAGAACTTCTACGCCTAAGACTAACTGGCACCTGAGATACAGAGTAATTTCCTCAGTTGCCCTAAAAGTTCTTTGTTTTGGCTGTTAGCTATATTTGACAAGAACCATATATATATGTGTGTGTGTATGTGTGTGTATATATGTATATTGTGTGTGTATGTATGTATGTATATGTGTGTGTGTGTGTATATATATATATATATATATATATATATATATGGTCATATCCTATAAGCTGTCATTCACTGCTCCTATTATCACCCTTAGCATATTTGAGCTCAGCATGCTGTCTGTACTATGGGAAAAAACAGAGCCCCTGACATAAGAAACAAAGAAACACATCTGAATTTCTACACCTCCACTTGCAAGAAGGCTAGAGTAAAACTGGAAGTGTCTGGCACCATCTTCATAGAACGCACTTAGTGTTTGCATATGTTTTTAATTTCTATGGCTAATATCAAAGGTGAACACCTCGTACTTGTCAAAGCACATCTTTTCCTATTTTTCCCATGGGTCAGAATTCCTGCCTATATCCATACCCTTGCCTCCAGGACCAGGTGCACCTTTTAATTCTAAACAAGTTAGGTGAGGTAGCCCATCTTGCTCATAGCAACAACCCAGAGGGACACCTCATGACATGGTCCAGACATGAACCCCAATAGTCCTGCAGGAGAGAAGTAGGTGGACTGGGATCCCTTCTGCCTACCATCCATAGTCCATCAGATTGCACATGGCTTTAATGATGCAAGTCTCCCTCTTATGTTCCCTCTCAGCGCTTTGATGGCATGGTGAAGCTGGAACCAGACACTGAGTGTAGCAAATTAGACTGTGTTATCAGTCCTCTCAGGGGAAGCTTCGTAGCCATAGACACAGATTGGTTTTTTTCCCTTTTAAAGACAAGATTAGTAGGGAAAAAATACAAGCTAGACAAGCAGGCATCTGATGGCACTGGTTCCTGCTGTTCTGGTTGGGGCCTTTGTGTTCCCCATTCTTCAGCTGTGAGGATAGGGGGTGACTTGGGCTATATGCAGGGCTCTCTGGGTGCTCCATTCATGGTGTGTTTGCCTCTGTGCCTGGTAAGCAGCTTTCTGTTCAGGAACCGGCCGAGGGTCGCCCCCTTCTTCTGCCTCCCCTCCGGCTGCTGCAGGAATACCAGGTCGTTATGTGACTGGCTCAAGCCTGGGTCTTTCTGTTGGTGTCGCCGGCGGAAGAAGAGCTTGGCGCCTTTCCTTAGGATTCCTTCTGCAAAAGGGGGAGCATAGGAGTGGTCAGGGCTGTAGGGAGGATGAACTCAAGCTATGGAAGAAGCAAAGTTGCCAGACAGCTATGACAGAGTCAGGTGCTCCCTCAAAGAGTGACCACGGCTCAGAGGAGCAAACACCACAGCCTTGATGATAGGAGGTCACTTTGCAGAGTGAAAGGCAGAAAATACCAACAGCAGGACTGGCAAGGCTGCACTGTGGAGTGGGTGGGTTGGGGTCCACCATGCCCCCTCCCTTTTAGTAGGATCTCTGTGATGAACAAGGCTATGCCCTACGCCCAGGAATAAAGACCACGTTCCTGATAGTTAAGCTAAGAGCCCTGGAAATCATGGGGCTCATGTTCTCAGTTAAGTACTGTTCTTCAGGGAATAGGTTTGTTTTTAAAAATTAATTCTAGATCATTCTACACACACTAG
This sequence comes from Grammomys surdaster, assembly GCF_004785775.1. NCBI lineage: Eukaryota > Metazoa > Chordata > Mammalia > Rodentia > Muridae > Grammomys > Grammomys surdaster. Next base: position 164,767 of record NW_021620749.1, on the reverse strand, counting down.
GTATTATATCTATTTTTAATCTACCAGTCTAATCGTCCACCCACTTTCTCAACCATACTAGACTAAGCCATATGAAATTTGTTAGTAGATTATTTTCCCTAACCCTAAGCTTCATACTAGGGTAAGAATGTAGCTTAGTAGTAGAGTACTTGACCAGCATCTGCAAGGCTGAGTTCAATTCCCAGTACACATTCACCCAAACAATAAAAACACATAAAAATAAAGAAAGAAAAAGAAGAGGGCAAGACAAAATTAAAAAACAAAAAAAAGCCCTAGGGTTTGTATGGTTTGACTCCTTGGCACAGATGGCAAGAACGGGATATGGGATGGAAAACAAAGAGTGGTAGCACTTGGGGTAAAAATGACCCTGAAGGTCAGGTGCAGGGACAGTGCCGACAAGTCGCTCAGCATCACTCTTCAGCAATCATTTCAGCATCCCATTACCCCAGGCCCAGCAAGGACAGGGGAAGTGTCAGGCAAACCTGTCAAGTTCATTACTGTTTACCTCAAGGAATTACGTTCAAAAGAAGAGAAACCTGGCTACACAGCCAGGAAGATTTGTCCTTAATTTGAAAGTCTGTTTGGCATGTGAGCCACATTCATTAGCCACGACACATACACATGGCTTCCTGTGTTGTACATGGAGAGGGTGAAGAACATGGATGTGTTTCTGTACCTAAAACACATACCAACAATGTTAGCATCTTAGGTTAGGGAGGAGACCTGGTCAGGATCTCCCTAACATCCATATTCACAATGGAAAAAGCAGCTGGTCACTTTTAAAAGCCACTTTGGGCTGGTGATGGTGGTGCACATCTTTAATCCCAGTACATGTGAGGCAGAGGGAGATAGGTAGATCTCTGAGTTTGAGACTAGCCTAGTCTACAGAGCAAGTTCCAGGACAGCCAGGCCTATCTCAAAAATAAACAAACCCCTCTAAAAACAAGCAAACAAAAAGCCACCTTGGCAGAAGCAAAGAAACTGTACTATCCAAGAGGGACTAAATTAATTTAATCTGCACAAACTTGCCTGAAAATGTCATGAAGCAGTTAGGACAGAGTTTCACATTTTTCTAGGAGCAATTGCTAGGGTTTGAGAATGAAAAGGAAGTAAGTACATTTATGCAAACAGATTTGCTCCCAGCCACAAGTCCATTGTTGCCACTGGTGGGATTCTAGTGCCTAGTGTGAGTTCCATCCCTGAGCAAGAGGCCAACCACCAGTCTGTGTTTGGATGACTGGAGTTGGCCCATGTGTGAACACAGAGACATTCATGTGGGCGATTCTGTCAAATCAGAAGCATCAGTTGGGCAGAGGACTGAGCTCTAGGCACTGCACTCTAAGCTTCAAGGGATGTTATCTAGGCTGGAGTTGGGAAATGGGGGTCTGTGAAGATTTCGGATTCCAGACCCCTCCTGGGATCTGCTCTAGGTTAGCTTTGGAGTTCCAAAGAGCACAAGCAGCTAGAGCACCCACATTTGAAACAGAGGAGGTAAAGGTGGTTGGAAGGTAAATAGAAGCCCAGGGTAAACCCCACAGTCCTTGAAGTAAGAAGGAAGCTTAGTCTGGGGTAGGGTCTGTGTTATATAGGTCAGAATAGTGCTACAAGCTGAACTGTGTCCTCCTCAAATCCCTGTGTTGAATTCCTTGTCCCCAGAATCTCAGAATGCACCCTTATTTGGAGATGGAGTCATTCCAGAAGTGATCACATTAAAAGGTGATAATTAGGATGGGCCTAATCAAACATGTCTGATGCCTCGTGGCCTTATAAGAAGGGGAAATTTGGAAAGAGACACAGAGAGGAAAAATTATGTGAAGGACAGAGAAGGTGAGGCAAAGACTGGGATACCTACAAGGTAAGGAAGGTCAAGGATTGTTGCAAACTTCTGAAGCCAGGAAAAACCACGGGCAATTTCTTCCTCCTGGCTTCAGAAGGAGCCAGTTCAATGGACACTCCCATCTAAGGCTTCCATTTAGAAATACAAGAACATAAAGCTTCTTTTTAAAACACTAAGTTCATGACACTTTGCTACAACCTTACAAACATGAATATAGCCAGGAAAGGGTACAGAAGTATCTGGATGAAAATGATGACCAGAAACCACTGTCCTGCTTTCCATTTGGTTCGTAAACCTTACCAGACAGAAGAGCAAACATCAGAGAAATAACCAGTGGGGCCATGTCCTCATCCCCAAGGGGGGAAAAAACAGCCAACATCTTATCTAAAATGTTAAGGCTTGAGTTCACATGGGGCCATCTGATGAATCAGAATCTGGGAACATCTCAGGGAAGGAGCATTTCATTTGGCTGGGCTGATGGGGGCTGCCCTGCCTCAAGTAATCAGTATCCAAGGCTACAGAGTCAGACACTGTCTTGGCTCTTTTTTATTAGCTGTCTTAGGTTGTGTCATATCTTACTATCTCTGGGACGTGATCATAGGCTGTGTATGACACAAAGCAGAGTGACCTGTCTGAAGGGCTCATATGATGGTATCAGTTGTCAACCTGACAGGATCTAGAATCGCCTGGGAGACAGAATTTTGGCATACCTGTGGGAGATTACCTTGATTGCATTAACGGAGATGGAAGGTCTGCCCACTCTGGGTAACAATACTTCTGGGGCTGAGATCCTGGACTATATAGAACTGTATGGAACTACAGACTATATGGAGCTATAGACTGTATGGAGCTATATAGACTATATGGGGCTATAGACTATATGGAGCTATATAGACTACATGGGGCTATAGACTATATGGAGCTATATAAACTACATGGGGCTATAGACTATATGGAGCTATATAAACTACATGGGGCTATAGACTATATGAAGCTATATAGATTGTATGGAACTGAGCACCAGCAACCATCACTCTTTGATGCCTGACAGGAGATGCCATGTGACCAGCTGCTACAAGTTCCTGTTGTTTCTGAATTTCCCACCATAATGTACTGTATCCTTGACCTATAGCCAGAATAAACCCTTTCTCAAGTTGATTCTGTCAGAGTGTTTTATCACAGCAACACGAAAAAAAATTAAAATAACACAAGTCCTTCAGTCACAATCATAGATCAGCTCAGGTTAAGGCAGGAAGTCAGACCATGAAGACAGGTACCGGGTGGCTATTTTAAAATATTTTAAAAAGGTAATCTTCACACTTCCTGGTGATCACTACAATTTTTCCAAGAGAAATTGCAGAATGAATGTCTAGAGTAAAATTCCTGCCCTAAAGTATCAAAGACTTTCAACTTGGGTGTAAGACTGATAGACTTGAGAGGTTTAGATTTTATTGTTTCTTGGCTGTTTGGCTAAGATCAACTGCAGAAAGATTTAGAAGAGAAAAAAGGGGAGGCTTCAGGTGTGTGTTTGCTGTGTGTATAGCTGTCCAAGGTATAAACTGCCATTTTATCAGCACCCTCCGTTCAGCAGGCCTGCACCTGTTCTTAGGCCCCACACCATGCTGTAGCCTTGAGCAGGTTGTTGTCTGTTCTTCCAGCCTCTCTCATGATCTTGTCAGCCTCTCTGCTGGTTTGTTAAGCTACACTTCCCAGAATTAGTGAGAAATGTTATCCTATGAACCTACATGGCGATCTCCCTGTACTGATTTGATGGGCCTTCTTAGAAATTATGGCTTCTGTGAGATGACATGAGTTTCAAGATTGAAGGGCATGCCTTTGTCGTGGGTGCTGAGACCTATTTCATTAGGCTTATACTCAGGGTTCCCACCAAGTTGGGGTGGGGCTTGCTGAAAATTGAGGACATCAGAGTTGGAGAAGTGACTACTCAGGTCACACAATGACATATGTGTGAGCCCAGGGTGATTGGCCCCTGAAGCCAGTGTTCCTATGTCTAGCTCCTTTGGTGCTGCTAAGGAAAGTCTGACCTTGAATGTCAATGATACTACCCTTGAGAAGGAGCCACTAGGTACCTGGAACAAAGGGTGTCCCATGGTCTCAGGGAGGAACATGCAGACAGGAGGATAGAACAAGGCATGGGCATGGTCTTTGGTAAGATTCTAGAAGAATTCTATCTCCAGAGAGGGATACCAGGATACCAAGATGTAGGGAGGATGGGACATTCCAATGAGGAAAATTCACCTTGAAATTGGCAGCTAAGCTGCACCTGTGAGGAGTGACTCAAATAAATGATCCCAGGCCTCTGTGTGTGTGTGTGTGTGTGTGTGTGTGTGTGTGTGTGTGTGAGAGAGAGAGAGAGAGAGAGAGAGAGAGAGAGAGAGAGAGAGAGACAGAGAGAGACAGAGAGAGACAGAGAGAGAGGGGGGGGGGAATCTGTCTTGTGGTGCTGGGTATCAAACTCATTCTTATGGGTACCAAGTAAACCGTCTACCACAGAACCACAGAACAGTATCCCTAGTCACAAACTAACACATTTACAGTTTGTTTAAACCTCAACATCACATTTACCACTGGGCATATAATTCTGGAAGAACCATAGCAATAAATATACACGGGAATCAAGAGGCAGGCACAGCCACACTGTGGTGAGGGAACTTGGCTCAGAAGACAGTGGGTAGAATCTTCTAGAGGCTGAGGGTTAGAGAGGGAGGTCACTCACAGGGATAAGATTTGCAGCTCTCTAGCATAGCAGATAACCACAATCCACAGTAAGTCCTATGAGCACACAGGAGCAGCAGGGGCTCCATGCATAGTCTTATAGAGAAGGAAGCTCTCCTGACTCATCTTTACGTGAGTGTCCATATGCCAAAATATGTCACTGGCTTTCATGGGGTATGATTAGTATATAAGTCGTTGTTTAAGGAGACACCAGCACTGACTGTCCTGGTTTGATTTTCACATGCCATGTTTTCAGATTTTCATTTGAAGCTACATGAAATCTGAGGCAAATGACATACTGTTTTAAAATGGGAACAGGCAGTGGGGGAGACTCTCTCCTTGGTTTTAGTTCTTTAAAAACACCCCAAGAAGACTGGACCATAAATAGGAGGAATTGGAGAATTACTCTAAATTCTAACTCTGCTGTCACATTTCTAAATTTATCCTGTTTATTTCTGTAAAGGGACAGATATAAATGGCCATGGAAGAATCTGTATTAAAATCTGCAAGTAGGAAGACAATGGTCCTAGCAACCTGAAAACGTATGCTCTGATGCCCCAAAACAGCCTCTCATTTCAAATGAAACTTCAGACAGACCATTCATAGGAGGGACAGGAAACTAGCGAGGGGATCCATGCTGGCCCCCTTATCCCAGTCCGGCTTCCCAGATGATACTTTGCTTATGCCATCACAGCAAGGTGGCTTTGTACCATCAGAGGACAGAGTGTCCCATCTGATGGTTGATGAAGGTGACAATCTACCTAGAAGCCAGAAACACAGAAAACCAACAAAGGGAAGGTCAAGACACTAAGCGAGGAAAAAGGCAGGGACAGCCTTAACTCTGCTAGACATGCTCCACATAGTCAATTACACAGAACTTAAAAAAATGCAAGACAAAAAAAAATAACTTACTGTGTAGGTAATTAATTCTGGTTGCCATAGTGATCCTCTTAAGTTAAAGGGAACGAACACGAAATGCAGAGACGTTGAGAGAAAAGAAAAGCAGGCAAGAGCAGAGTCAGAGTGAAAGTCAGAGTCTGGAGTCACTGTATCATATACTGTGTACACACATACTCACACACTTGCACATATGTGCATTTACATGTACACACGACTGCAGACTCATACACACATGCTCACACTTGTACACATGCATATAAGCACAGACTCATGCACATATATGCTCACATGTGTAAACATACACACATGTACATGTAAGCAGAGGCTCATACACATACATGCTCACACTTATATACATACACCACACAGATGTGAGCATGGACTCATGCACATTCGTGCTCACACTTTGTACATACATGTACATGCATATGCATTTGAGAGCACATGTGCATCTATGCTCTCATATACACAAATGTACTTTTAAGTACACACAGATGTGCACATATACTCATACATACATGAGCATATATTTATGCACATGCATACACGTGCAAACATGCAAGGTTGCCATGCAAGATATTTGGCAATGTTTCTTTCCAGTTTTTTCTCAAATTTCTCTTAGGACATTTGTGATGAACACAGATAAGGTTAAAATTTTCCCCAGAGCTACCATTGCTTTTTGAATTTAAAATAAATCTGAATTTTGGGGAATCAATTTTCTGTTTTGGCTGAAGTATAATAATATATAAATTCCCAGCTAGCAACAGTCCAGGAGAATTCTAGTTACATGGGCTTTCTTAAAGCCTCCAACATTCATCTCACTATACCAGAAGGTGAAGACGGTTTGCAAGTCACATATGTATACCTTAGTTTAAAACTAAACCCTGGAGGCTGGAGAGATGGCAAAGAGATTAAGAATACCGGCTTAACCTCTGATCTCTTCCAGAGGACCTGGGTTCTTTTCCCAGCACCCACAGGGCAGCCTACAATTATCTATAACTCCAATTACAGGGAATGGAAGACTCTTTTCTCACCTCTGCAAGCATGTAAGTAGTACCTAAATATTCATGCAGACAAAACACCCATACATATAAAATAAATACAAAATAAGTAAAACTAAATCCCACCAAGCCATTCTCTGAAGCACCAGTTTTGAAAAAAACTGGCATAAAATTAAAATGGTTTGACAAACTAACTTAGACCTATTTAAGATTCTACCAGCGTCTCAAGCTAAGTACAAAGCTTCTAGAAACTGTAGGATGTAAACTAAATGTGTATGTGTGTATGTGTGTGTGGGGGGTGTATGTGCAAGTGTACTCACCTGTATATCTGCATGGAGGTCAGATGTCAATGTGTGGTCTCCTTCTCCATTATTCTCCACCATAGTTTTTGACAGAATGTTTCATTAAATCTGCATCTCACCAACTAGCTAGTTTCATCTTGCAGTTTCTAGAAGCCTTGTACTTAGCTTGAGAGGTTGGTTGGCAGAATCTTAAATAGGTCTAAGCTAGCTTGTCAAACTATTTTCATTTTCTGCCAGTTTTTTTTCAAAACTAGTGCTACAGGAAGTGGCTTGGTGGGATTTAGTTTTACATATATATATTATATATACATACATATGTATATATGAATATAAAATAAGTTATGTTTATATATTATATAATAAATTTATGAGATATGTAAAAATAAACATTTGTTTATACATAAATATATATTTATGCATATATGTATATATGTATATATATACATATATGCATATATATGGGCTAGGGAATATATATATATTCTAAACAAGGTCTCACCATGTAGTTCTGGCTGGCCTAGAACTCATTATGTAGACCAGGCTAGCCCTGAAGTCAGCTCCTTCTGCTTCTGCCTCCCAAGTGGTGGGATTAAAGGCATGCGCTACCATGCCTAAGCCCTACAAAATACTTTTTAAGACATTGCCAAATACTACCTTTCAGAAAACTTTAAGTCAAGGCATGCCAAGGACCCAAGGGCAGGTTCAACCTCTGCTTCCAGAGTAGCCAGGAGTGAAACACACATACCAGCCAAACATGTTTGCACCTCCCCCGATATCCAGCATCTCTGGGGAGGCTCACAAGCACAGAGGCTACTTCCAGCCCCTAGAGGATGAGACAGACCCCCAATTCCCAAGAGGCATTCATCTGTCTGGCCTCTCTCCAGGAGAGAAGGATAGCAGATGCACTTCAAGGAGGGGACCCCAAAGGAGACCAGAGCTAGTGGGAGCAGGAAAGGCTAGAAGAAATCAAAGCGGTGCTGGATGGATGCACTGTGGTGGCAGGCTTGGCAACTCTGAGAAACCTGGAGAGCACAAGAGGTTTGGATTCTTAAGGGACATGAGGATATAGACCACTGACTGGAAGTGAAGTGAGGCACAGGATATTCCCCAGTGTCCCCTGTTCCTCCCTGCTAACGACTTTCCCAGCAACCTCTCAGAGGCTCCTTTGACTCTAGAACAAAGACCTGGCTACAGTGTGTACATAGGGTGGCCAGTAGACAGTCTACCTGACACCCTGGGCCACAGCTCACACCAAGAGAGGACACAGGGTTTAGCTGAAGTTCCCCCAAGGACAGACTATAGGAAATAGCCTGGATGATCTAAAAATCTTCCCCCAGGAACAATCTCTTTCTTTCCTCGTTTGATGTACAAATTCATCCTCTATCTTTCCCCACGGTACTGGCACAAGTCACAGGCGAACAGCTAGCCATCAATGGCTAAGGGATGAGCAGAGAAGAGGTGGAACACTGAGGGTAGGTTCTCAGCCTCAGCATCTGGTACTTGTGCTCTGCTGTGTGGTGGTGTCTATGCTTTGTGCCCTAAGGAATATGCTACCTGTGGCCTCTACCTATTTGGGACCAGTAGTACCTCATCTCCTAGTTGTAAAACCACAGCTTGTCTGCAGACATTATTCATGTCCTCCTTAAGGCAAAATTATCCAGCAGAAATCCCCAGAAGTAGGTAGCTAGGATTCCTAACCCCTAGCATAGCTAAGGTTCTTGCCCAGTGCATTCCAAGAGGGTCCTAAGAACTTGATTGAGAAAAATGGGCCTTGGAGGCCCAGATAGAAGGCAGAACTAGAAGTGGATACTGAGTTCCACCACAGCTCCTGGACTGATGCAGGGGCCTCTTTCAGCTCTCATCTTGGAAGGATGTGGATAGTAGGTATGGTCCCCAAGTCTTGGAGGTAAGGCTCAGTGAGTGTGAAGTCTCTAAGTCCTGGAGCTGCTGCCAATGGTGACTATGAGATAAAGGTCTGGGACCAAGTGTATACCCTTAAGAAATGCAGAACTCTGAAATAAGGGCCCATTGCTCATGAGAAAGGACTGACTGTGCTAATGAATGCCTTCATAACTACATGTACATCATGTCAGTGAGTAGTTATTCTAGGAGTCTCTTTCCTTATAGATCCTGCTGATTCCATGTGGTGAGGTCTGGTTTGGTTCCAGCTGGAGGAGGAGACTAAGCAAATAAGGTAAGCTGCCAATCTGATTCTGCTTACTCTGTTCTGGCCCTGGCCACTATGGCATCTGGCTCCTCATAACACTCTGAAGCCTTGGATAGCTCTGCTTCCAGATGGAGTGAGGTAGACAGGGAGGGTGCTTAGAGTCATGAAAACACAGTGGCTCCCCAGATGCAGAGATGAAGCCCCAGCTGCTCACATGCAAGCTTCCCACCTTCTTTTCAGCTCTCAGTGGCTGAGCAGACTGGGATGGAGGGGATGAGACTGGGACAGCCTCATAGAGGACAAAAGGAAGGGAGGCCAGCATAGGAGCGAGGACACGGAGAGGGAAGCCCAAGTGAGAAGCTGGAGGCTTGGAAATAGTTACCTTTATGCTTCTTCATAGCGCCTAGCTCTGAAGTACTCAGGGAGCTCTCTGACAGTTCATCCATATCAGGCTCCTGCAGGGCTGGACCGCTCCATGATGCTACTGGAGACTCCTTCTCCAGGTCCCAGGAATCTAGATCATTCTCTCTAGGCCTGAGGGCAGGTAGGGTCTGGGCTGGCTCATTTTCTTTAGGTGGGTCAGTGGCAGAGGCTTCAGGTGCCTCTGGATGGCACAAAGCAGAAGTGGCATCTCCCTGGTTGGTGCTGTCCATTGAAGCTGCGTAGTCCAGCATGAGGGCAGCATTGTGGTCCTGAGATAGTGAGGTCTGTCAGGGGAGATGTACAACAGAGGCTGAGGGCAAATGAAAAGCCATTCCAGGGATATAACAAGAGTTCTGGTAGGGAGGGAGGGTTTGGCATTTGCTAAGTGGCAGTTGAAGATGAACCAGCTTACAGAAGTACCTGATAACTATGAATACAACAGTCTGTATGCCAATAAATTCATAATCAGAGTGGCCTACAGATATTAAATGTGAAGATTAGCTAGCAATTCTGAAGCAAAGCCAGAATGGAGAGAGCAGACAGTCATGGTTATCTTCATCTTGTTCATTTATCTAACTCAGACTGAGTAAAAGCTTCCACTATTTGGCCTTGTTGACATCAGATATCTGCCTCTCACACCCCAGTGGCTGAAGAAGCCAGACTAAGAAGAGACATCCCCTGCCTTGGTGTTCAAGGTGCTTCTCTTGGAGTCCTGAGCCCAGGCTACTCACGTACTGTAGACACTACCAGCTATGGTGACTGACCATTGGCCCTGTCAGCAACTGTGAGAGGGATTTCCGATTTGCTTTCCTTGCCACCCTCTTGATGACCTTATACGATCCAATCTATCCTCCTTAATCAAGGCCACAGCTACCTAATCTGTCACTCACTACAGCTCTCGCTCTCTCTCTCTCTCTCTCTCTCTCTCTCTCTCTCTCTCTTTCTCTCTCTCTCTGTCTCTCTATCTCTCTCTATCTCTATCTCTCTCTATCTCTATCTCTATCTATCTCTATCTCTCTCTCTCTATCTCTCTCTCTCTATCTCTCTCTCTTTCTCTCTCCCTCTCTCTCTCTGTCTCTCTCTCTCTGTCTCTCTCTCTCTCTCTATCTCTATCTCTCTATCTCTATCTCTAACACTCTCTCTCTCTTTCTCTGTCTCTCTGTCTCTCTCTCTCTCTCTATCTATCTCTATCTCTGTCTCTATCTCTATCTCTATCTCTATCTCTATCTCTATCTCTATCTCTATCTCTATCTCTATCTCTATCTCTATCTCTATCTCTATCTGCATATTTGAAAATGTCTAGGAAGAACCAGGATTTCTTACATGGTCCCTTGAACTGAAGATCTAACCTGTTCATGGCTGCCAACAGAGGCAATTCATGCCCACCCTCTGCTCCATTAAGACACCACAGAGTGGAAGAACAGAGGAACTGAACTGGAACATTTTGTAGAATAATCTTTATTTCTATCAGATAACAGAAGGAATACACATATTTTTTTGCAAAATATTTAAATGTTTTAGAAATGAGTCATCTCAGAAAAGGGCAGCTAGGTGGAGATTTCACCTCAGGGAGTGTCTTACATGTGCCTTTATTTCTATCATAGTAATTATTCTAGAAATGACTGGCTAAGCTCTCAAGCCTCAGAGCATCACTAAGCAGACAGCTGCTACCTTCCTGTATCAACAGGACAAAGGACTACTGTGGTCCCAGAGGTAGCTAACTCTCTGGTGGGAAGGAGCTGTACTGGATTCTGCAGAGGGGATCTTCTGGATGAATGAGGAACCGGGGTACTATGCTGACAGACTCCCACTTCCTGTTGCTGCCCTAACCTACCTTGGAGATCCCTGAAATTATGATGGTGCTTTTCTTCCGTGGAGACTTCAGTTTCAGCTTTGAGGACTCACTGAGCTGCCGAATGGCAACTTCAGCCACAGGATCTGAGCCGTTCAGCACCAACAGTTCTGCCAAAAGGAAGGTAGCACTGAGTTCAGTAGCAAACTTAACAAGCTCCAAGTGAACTCCCAGAGCAGTGGGCAGGAACAGTCTGTAAGCAGTGGATGGCAAGCATTTGGAAGGAGGGAGAAAGTAAGGGCTTGAGGATTTTTCAACTAATCTCCCCATAAAGTAGGAGCAGCGAGGAGCTACATGTAAATAAACAGGCAAGGCCTGGATCTGGTAAAACTTTGTTTTGAGAAACAAGGGAAGGCCATGGTTATCTACAACTTGACTCCCAGTAGTTATGAGCTACTCACTAATGTGTCTGTTTGAGACTCATATGTTTTACTGTTTATAAGGTAATACTTTTTCTCAAGAGGGCTGTGTACAATGGCAAAGGTCGGCACACAAAAATAAATAGATTGTGGGCAGAGGAGATGGTACAGTAAGTAAAGGCACCATATCTAATGATCTAACCTGAGTTTGATCCCTGGGATACAGTATGGGAAGGAGAAAACAGATTTCTATGGGTTGTCCTCTGACCTCCACATTCATATTCTCTCTCTCTCTCTCTCTCTCTCTCTCTCTCTCTCTTTCCCTCCCTTCCTCCCTCCCTCCCTCTCCCTCCTTCCCTCTCTTCCCTCTCTCCCTCTCCCTCCCTCTTTCTCATACACACACACAAAGAGAGAGGGGAAGGGAGGGGAGGGGAGGGAAGGGGAAGAGGGAGAGGGAGAGGGAGAGGGAGAGGGAGAGGGAGAGGGAAAGGGAGAGGGAGAGGGAGAGGGAGAGGAGAGAGGAGAAAGTTTTAAACATTGGGAAAATTTTGACCTCACAAAGGCATATAACTCCTTCTACCTCCCAAAGTGGCTGACACAGAACAGTAATCCAAGGCAGCCAATAAAAGCTATTAAGAGCTGGCTCTGTGTCATGAATGTACCAGGTACTGTTGACAGAGCCTGCATGTTTTGTCATTTGCTCATTCCTTAGCTCCCTCAGGTGAGTTCTTCTTTTATTTTTTTGTCTTCTTTTTTTAAAATCTCCACTTGACAAGATGCCAGCCCATCAGGTAGGTGGTTAAGTGGAGAGGGTTCTCTCCCCCAGTGAGCTTGTACTTATAGCTTATACTATTCTGCTAAGGCAAAATTAAACATGACAAAAAGGGACCTGGGTGTAGCTCAATGATGCAGCACTTGCATAGCATACACAAGGCTCTGGCTTTGATTCCCAGGACTGCAGAAGCAAATGAAGGAAGCAGAACAATAAAACTGACTTAGGAGCAGGACATCAGCCATGGCCACAGGTCACAGGGGCTGGTTTCTACAGTCACACACTTGGTCCCAGAGCTGGGCTTATAGGCTTGCTCAGCCACTCCGTACTTTTCAGGTGGATGCTGGAGATCCAGCTCAGGTCCTCACACTGACTTATAGATAGGAAGATACCTAGTCAAGATGTTGTTTACCTGAAAATAATCCTAAAATTATAGAATTGGTATTGTCACAGCTTGAATGTGAAATGTCCCCAGAGGCTAGTGTTTAGAGGGCCTTCCGAGATGGTGGGGATACTCTGGAGGCTATAATATCTTTGGGGATGGAACCTTGATGCCCTTGAAGGTTAGCCCAGGCCCTGGTTCCAGAATTTCCTCTCTGCTTCCTGGTTAGCCATGATATGAGCAGGCTCTGTCACACACTCTGGCTACTCTGCATTTACTCTTAAAACAGTGAGTTAAAACAATCCTTTCTTCCTTTATACATCAGGTCCCTTTGTCATAGTGATACAGAATATACAAAATAATTAATCCAGAAAATTGGTACAAAAGTGAGTTGTTGCTTCTGTGAAACCTGTGTGGTTTGGGCCTCTGGAATGGACTTGTGGGAAGAATGTGGAAGAATTTGGAGACGTGAACTAGAAAACCCCCTGAGGAAACCCTAGAGGCTCACAAGTGACACAGGCCATTGCCATTGCTCTCGCTGCTCTCCATAACTAGACGGTAAGACCTACTGCTGAAGACACGACACACTTTTAGTTAGAACACAGAGAAAGCTGGAACTGACCTGAAAACCTCCTCCCTGCTAGAAGGTGCTATGCAGGCAGCTGGGGGAGAAAAAGAATCAGTGGGCTTACACAGCAGAAACTCTGCATTCTTCTGTACTGACCCGACAGGCAAGACGCATTGACTAATGCAACAGTGGCATGACTAACTACTACAGGGTAACCTTCTGGCTTTGAAGTTGGCTGCAGGGGAAGGAATTTACTCCTGATCCTATAAGCCTGGTCAAAAGCCCAGGGCTGGGAGGAGCTGTCTAGTGTTTCTTTGCTAAATGGACAGAAATGTTTGTTTTCATTCAGATTAGTGTTGACCTCAACTTTTTTCAGAGAAGCCCCCTTTTGGCAGTGGTCAATGCAGAGACTCATAAAGGAAAATGTCTGAGAATAAATGACCTCCCCAGGGCTCAGGGAACACTCTGGAAGAAGGGGAAGAAAAAGCTAGAGGCTAGGAAAGAGTGCTGTAAACTGCTGTCCTCTGGATATGAAATGGCCTCGGTACTCATGAAGCACAGCAGCAGTGATTACTTGCACAGGATCAAGGCAGTCAACATTCCACATGCACGAGTGGGTTCACAGGCCCTGTTCCTAGCTGAAGGGCTACTGGGAGTTGATAGTTGTTAGGGACTGGCAGTCATTTTTCTCCAAGGAATGTAGTCACTGGTAGCTCACCCGTGCTCTGGTGGCTGGCCCCACATACATGCAGGGGCTCAGTTTATAAAAGACAGAATAAGACATGAGGTGCCAGGGTTTGTGTTAGGGGAGGTCTGAGAAGACAGGGACTGGGGAGTTGTGGGTGGATACGATCAAGATACACTGTATCAAAACATAAAAATGTTTTTTAAAAGGAAGAAAAGTTCTAGAATGCTGTAAGTAGACCGTAGACTTATTCCTGTGGGTGTATGGAAAACCTGATTGCTGAGAGAAACCATGAGTTTGGAATGGGAACAAGGACTCCACTGGGAACAGGATTAGAGACCATTTGTGTTACATCTTGGCACAGAATTTGCCTATATTTTATCAATGTTTGTTCTGGGAATTATAAAGTGGCTGAATTCAAAGGAATTCATGGTGTAGCATTCAGCTATGGCATGGTTACTACTGGCTGCTTTAGCCAGGCTTACAGTGGGGTCTGAGAATAGAAATCAGAGCATAAAGACATGAAAAATGAAGTATTTGGCTTGGAAAGAATATCTCAAAGTGCCAAAGCAAGTAGAAGGTGGCCATAGCTACTCAAGCATCATTAGGAGGAAGTCAAATAGTTTGCACTAGGATGTAGGAAGGATGCTCTCAGGACATTTCAGGAATTGATGAGACTCCTCATACCTCCAACATATAAGCTACATATTCATTTGAAAGATACTTGAATGGGGCTGCATAGAGAAATGTGTCACAGGTTCACTCATCTAGGCACTCAAAAGCCATTGTCGTCATGATACAAGGAGGCCTAGCTACATATCAAGTGATCAGTGAAACTTAGGGTTGCCTACACGCTGCTAGCTTTTCAAGCATGCAATAAACAAGAGATACAGGATGCACCTAGATTAAGGAAAGCCTATGAGTCCAAGTACTATTCATTCCAGGTTTCCTGCAGAGAGCATCTGATTGGGCAGAATCTCTGAGGATGAAGCCTAAGCTGCAGTAGAGATCCCAGGATGTTGGCAATGCCAGGACTATGGGACATGTCCCAAATGAGGCTGCAAATGGCAAAGCTCAAGGCGTGGAACTCTCTGTGTCTATTAGGGCTTGGATCACTCCACCACGTGCATTAAATGCCTGACAGAGAACTACAGCATTCAGTGTAGCTCCGCGAACTATAGCAGTGAACCTGCTAGGATTTAGTCTCCTTCTGGTCTAAAATTTTCTTCCATCCTCCCATTTCTCCCTTCTGAATGGGCAAAATTACTCTGTATCCTTCCAGTCTGGAAATATCTAACTTTCCTTTTGATTTTACAGGGGCTCACAGCTAAGTGACATCCCTGGGTCTCAAAAACAAAACTCTAAACCTAGATCCTCGAACAGTGTTAGAACTATTAAACTTATGGGGACTCTTAAAATTAAACAAATTGCATTTTGCATTATAAGATGACTGAACCTTTGGGGCCAGGGTGCAATACTATAGCATAGATATCAAATGTCTCCTACAGGCTCATGTTCTGAACACATGTTCTCCAGACAGTGGCGCTATTTTGGGAGGCTGTGGAACCTTTAGAAGGTGGAGCCTAGCTGGCAGACATCTGACACTAGGGATAGGCCTGGGTTTAGAATCTCTTTACTTCCTTGTCTAATGTGATACTGACTCCGTATGTGTTTACACTGTCATGCCTCCCCACCCCATGATGGACTGAAATTGAGGCCAAAATAAGCTCTTCCACCACGAAGCTGTTTCTGTCAACTGTCTGATTGTAGCCATGTAAAAATAACTAAAAGAAGTACCCAGAGAACTCAGAAAACTACTCTTAAATACTTGAATGGACAGTGTGGACAAAGCACAGCATCCAGGCCACGCTGTCCCCAGTGTGGCTTGTCCAATGGCACTGACATCATCCACATGCCAAATGATAAGATAGCTTTCATAAAGTTACAAAGTGGGGCCCTGACCACCTGCTCATTTTGTTAAAGTGTTCCTCAAGTCTCCTAGGCCCAGCTCTGTCCTCAGTCCCCTTACCTGACATTTCCAGCTTTCTCATTTTCTATTTGCCACCAAACCAAAGACTCCCCAAACGGAGAGGGGAGGAGGAAACCTTTACTCCTAAAGCTCAGAAGTGCAGAGATATCTTACCCGTGTCTGAAGAGGAGAATGTCTTGCTGACAGGGGCGCTGTGGCATGAAATGGCCTGGACAGAGATGTCCTTTTCAATGACCTTCACTTTGACGGGTGTCCTCACAGGGGACTCTGCAAGAACAAGACTCCTTCAGCAAGGGCATGCAAATTTTCAACAGAAGATTCTAGAAGGCTAGAATCCCTACTGCACCTTAAGGCCCCACAGTTATTACTGGCTGGAACTGGACTTTAAGATTTACATTGTCTATTCTTTCACTATATTGGCAAAAGTGGTGCTGGGGTCTAGAATGGGGTGAAAATTCAGGGACATTTTAATAAAACTGGAGTTCTCATGTGAATTGTGGGTCTCTGACCTGTGCCATGGGAGCTACTTGGGAAGATGGTTCCTTTATATAATATACCAGTAAAATAAAAATGTATTTTCCATTTCCCCACCCAGCCAGCTACAATGCAAAAGAAAGGTTTCTGCTGGCCCCATTTAAAAAACAAAACACAAAAGACCAAAACTCTTTTCTTTTTTTGAGGCACGACATCATATATCCCAGATTGGATAATATTTCATGTTAAGCAAGAATGACTTTGAACTCCTGATCTTCTTGCCTCCACTTCCTCAGTTCTGGGATCACAAATGTGTGCCACTATGTCTACTTGATACAGTTCTGGGATCCAATCCAGGGCTTCATCTGTGCTAGATGAATACTGCCCAACTGCGAGCCACATCCTCAGCCCCGTATCATGCCTCTTTATCTGTGGTGTTTAACCTGTATTAGACTTTTAATAACCATGAGTGTGAGGGAGTACTGAGTTCCACGTGGCTGGAGTCTTAGATCCAGATTGTAACTTTGGTGTAACTGCCAAAAAGAATCTCATCTCTGTCCCTCAACTCTTTCTCTCTCCCTCTCCCCCTCACCCCCATCTCCAGCCCTCATCTTTCCCTTCTTTCCTCCCCCATCCTCTCCCCTCACTTCTTCCTCTCTCCCTCCCTTCTCCCCTCCTTCCTTCCTTCCCTCCCTCCCTCCCCTCCTCTACCCTCCATCCCTCTTTCTTTCCAGGCCACCAAACTTCTTTGCTAAGCCTTGGTGTTGAAGCCCACCATGCTCACTGTTGCAGAGTGAGCCCTACCCCACAGAGGCTGATAGCCTGTGGATCTCCTGCAATGACACTGCACTCTAGTCTCACCCGAGGTCAGTGGGGATGCCCTCCCAGTGTCAAAGCGAGGTTTGGTCTTCACAGCAGTGACAGTGGTGACCACAGTCCCACATGGCATCACTGTCCGGTCCTTTTCTATCTTTGCAGCAGAAACAGGGGGAGGAGCTGGCCAGGACTTCAGCTCACCAGGTTCTACGTAAGAAAACTATGGCAAAGACAGACATTTATTTTGAAACACAGAGGAGCTTCGATGGACAGCTGCTTCCCACACTCACTAGGCCACCACCCACACAGAGAACATGGTGTCAAGAGAGCACAGAATACCCATGTCCTTTCCTAGTATAGTAATGACCTCTAGATGATCTCTCAAACCAAATATGACAAAAATGCATGGGAATAGCTATATTTCCGTACTGCTCAAGGAATAACAGTAAGAAAAAAAGGTATATACCTGTTCAGTCTGATGTAGTTTGGGTGTTTTTTATTTGTTTTTTCCTGAATATTTTCAGGCTAGTTGATGCAAACTACAGCTGTAGACCTGCAGATACATTACTCTGCAGATAGTAACAACAGGCTGACTTAGCTGCAGTACACTGGCTTTTTTCTCTCCCCAATAACCTCTAATTTCTTCATCCATGTTACTTAATTTTTTTTTAATCAACCTGGACTGACAAAAACCCAAGAAGCCAGGCTCAACTGCATTAAACTCGAAGCATGACCCAGCAAAGGATTTTTTAAAAGGAGGACTTGCTGGGTTAACTGAGATGACACTGGGAAATGTCATCTCCTACAATAGCCAGCTTAAGCCAGTCCTGGCAAGATGTCTACCTGAGCCTGAAACCCATGCTGAGAACAGAGCAGCCTGAGTAAGGTCAGCATGTTATATGGAGGCAACAGTGAACCCTGGCAGGCAGGAGACAGGACGGTAGTAGCAGAGAACATGCCATCATCATACCTCTGCAGTGACTGAACCCAAAACCAAGCTGTCAGGATCCGTCCCACTGATCAGTCTGAAGGTCTGTGGGCCATTAGGCTGCTTCCTAAATAAGTCCAGGTGAATGGTTGCTATCCCCAACAGACCTAGAGTGGAAGACAAGAAGGGGCAATGGTGATGTTCCCACAGTCACATACCTGAGGAATGTTCTGTTAGGTTCACTACACAGTGTTAGTATCACCAAGCATAAAGAGGCTGTGGGCATCCCAGAAGGAATGAGGCTAGGTGCCAGACCTGGCAAAGGCAATATCCAAACCACACAGGATATAGAACTGCACCAACCACCCTTGAACCACTGACAGAAACTGGAAAATAAACAGGGTGGTGGTGGTCGTGTGGCATAAAAGGAAATAAAGAAGCTATTAAATGTCCTGGGCAAAATAATTCATGGGAGGACAGAGGGGTCAAGGAATGATGACAGTGACCTACTATATGTGTGCCCTGATTTGAAAAGCAAAAGTAAGAGGGAGAGATAAGGTAAGAAAGGAGGAAGAGGGAGACAGATAGGACTGTAATGACTAACCAAACAAAGGTTATGAGCAATAGGGCAAATAATCAGAATGAGAATTTAAGCACAGGCTGCATGGGCATACTCTGCATGACTTCTGTAAAACTGCAGTTTCACAGACTCCACCAGGCTGCCCTGCAATGGAGGAGGGTGGGCCACCAGGAGCAGGGACTGGGAGGAATGGAAGTCAAAGGTAGCCTGATGCAGGGTGTCCTATATAACCACTCAAGGAAGGGAAGGGTTTTCTTATCACCTCCCTGGGCATCTAAAGACAGCAGATTCCAAAAGGCTAGAACAGAACCCTTAATGGTAACTAGGACATGATCATCTGGTCAGGTGCCTTCCAACTTCCCTTCAGGGGAATCACCAAGAGACGCAATGGCACAGCTGGGTAGGCCAATGGTCTTTTCCTTCCCAATTTTAATGTTTATATGGATTTTAACATCCAAGAGGGCTGAGAGTGTAACTTAGTGGTACAACACTTATCTAACATGCTTAAAGCACAGCACCACAAAATGAAAGAAAAAACAAGGACCAGCAAGATAGTTCATCAGGTAAAGGCACTTTACCAAGCCTGACAAACTACACTTGATTTCTAGGACCCCCAAGATGGAAAGAGAGAATCAACTCTAAAAGGCTGTCCTCTGACCTCCACAGACACATCACTAAATGCAAAAACCAAAGAATCTAACAAACATCAATACTGTAAACCCAGGTGTACACTCAAGTCCATGGTTATGTTGGTGACTTTACCCTAGACTGTTGATTTCCTCTCTCTGAATCATGTGTCTATTTTTTAAAAAGATTATTTATTTTATTTAAATGAGTACAATGTAGCTGTCTTCAGACACACCAGAAGAGGGCATCAGATCCTATTACAGATGGTTGAGAGCCACCATGTGGTTGCTGAAAGAGCAGTCACTGTTCTTAACAGCTGAGCCATCTCTCCAGCCCTCGTGTGTTTATTTTAAATTCAGCCAAGGGCCTTATTCTGTACGGAAACATCAGCTGAAACTTATAGAGAGGGACATTAGGACATTGTTAGCTGCTAAGGCTAACAATGGCTATGATGGAAAAGTGTGTTGTTTGAGACAGGGTTTTTCTGTGTAGCCCTGGCTGTCCTGAACCCTCTCTGTAGACCAGGCTGGCCTCAAAGTCACAGATATCCACCTGCTTTTGCTTCCCAAGTGCTGAGATTAAAGGAGTAAACCACCACTACCCAGCTTGTTACTTTTTTTTTTTAATTTAAAAAAAAATTGAAGGAAGTCCATTAAGTCTAGAATGGTTTGAAATTGCTCCTCTAATTTAAAAATTATTGAGAAAAGACTCTGGGTTTTAAAAGTAGAGACTGGAGAAATGATTAAGTGCTAAGACTGCTGGCTATTCTTCTAGAAGACTGGGTTCAGTTCCCATCCTGACATGGCAGCCCACAACCACCTGGTCCTGAAAAATTTGGCACCCTCGTGTGGCCCCTGTAGGCACTACATGCACTCAGTGCACAGACATATTTGGCAGGCAACACACTCACACAAAAAAACTAAAGGAAAAAGTTTAAAAGCCAGACAAGCATGTCCCCCCAAATGAATGACATTGTTGAGGCTTAACTTTGTACCAAACATTCCATTGGGAGACCAGTGGTTCAGAGGAGAAGACTGCCTCGTTTGCAGGGTTTCTCCTCTCCCCATTCCAGAGCCTAGGTCAGAGTGCTTATCTAGAGCACTCCTACACGTTCACCACTCACCTTCTGAGGAGCACTCATCCTGTGAGATCTGCAGGAGCAGCTCCTTGGATTTGGCATTCAGTTCACTGCCAAAAGAACAAACACATGTCAACCATCGAAAGCTCGATGCTATAGAGTTGTTTCCCCACACCCCCTGCCGTGTGTGTGTGTGTGTGTGTGTGTGTGTGTGTGTGTGTGTGTTTGTGTGTGTATTTTCTTATACTAAGGAACACAAGGTTGTCAGTCATTAAAACACACAGCCTGTACTCTGACAGTTCAGAGATAGCACTGATGCACCCAGGGTTTGGCCTTTCAGAGGGGACCCATGGAACACCCTTTGGTGATAAGAAGTATATTAGACAGAGCTAATACAACAGCCATGTAGCATATGATAGGTGGGCAGTGCAGACTGAGACTTTGATTTCATTTGGTTAATTGTTATTTACTTAAAATTAAAAGTCACATGTCACTGCCACCATTTTAAAAGCACAACTATGTATAATTGAGTATAAAACACAGAACTCCAAGAAGCCTCCCTCCTTCCTGTCTTTTCCTAAGATCCAGGCAGTATTCCTGCTTCCATGCTATACCCACCATCACTTTTAACAGCTTTAGATGATTCCCTGGAGATATCACAGACTGCAGAACAACTGCATGTTTGACAGCTGTCTAGTACTCTGCTGCCTTGGCCTTATAAAAAAATTTTAGAGGCAGAGGCAGGCGGATTTCTGAGTTCGAGGCCAGCCTGGTCTACAGAGTGAGTTCCAGGACAGCCAGGACTACACAGAGAAACCCTGTCTCGAAAAACCAAAAAAAAAAAAAAATTTATTCATTCAAATCCCTTTTAATAATAGAGCTCTTTCCAGTAAACAAATGGAGATTAACATCCTCACACAGTTGGTGGTCAGAGGATAACTTGGCTAGAGTTGGTTCTCTCCACCAAGTGGGTCCTGAAAATTGAAATCCTGGGAATCTCTGTCAAGTTTGGCAGTGAGTATCTTTTCCCACTGGACTGGTGGCTGGCTCCCTTTCCAGGATCTGCCCATTGTTTTTCTTTTCTAAGTGCACCAATCAGTTTGTCTAGATCAAGATCATCCCATCCTGATGCCAGCGGTCTGCTGTGATGATCAATCATTCATGGTGAGATTTTAAACTCCAATTACAAAAGTGTTCATGAATTTCTCCTAGTTAAATGTTTCAAAACTGGGAACCACTATTAAACACTACTAACTCTCTTTGGGATAGATGTGAAGACAGGAAGTTTACTTTCCCTTATGATTTACTGACACAGTGGAAATTATTAATGAATTTTCTTATATTAAGCCAGCTTTAAATTTCTGGTACAAACTCAAGTGGATTTATTTATCTATTGTTTGTTTTTGAGACAGAGTCTCTAGATAGCTCTGACTGTTCCTGGAATTCATTATGTAAACCAGGCCAACCTTAAACTCAGATCTGCCTGCCTCTACATCTGCCTCCCAAGTACTGGGATTAAAGGCATATACTACCATACCCAGTTTGGAATTATTTATCTTTAATAGAATGGCTATGTGAACATTTTAGATGTACTTAATTTATGTATGTCCATGTTTTGCCTACATGCATGTATACCACATGCATGCTTGGTTCCTGAAGAGGCCAGAAGAAGGTATTGGATCCCTGGGAATAGTTGTAAGCCACCATATGGGTTCTGAGATTCAAATCTAGTTCTGCAAGAACAGCCAATGCTCTTGACCAGAGCCATTGCTCTCAAATAGATGTATTTTAATGCATCATTGGATACCATGTGATGACTTTTTATTTAGGATCTCTATAATGTTATTTATAAATGGTTTTCATGTCCCTTTTCTATTTTCTCCACCAGAGGTTGGCATCAGTTGGAGGCTTCCTTCTGCTGTGTGTGGCTGGCTGCTGAGGGAAGCAGGGAATCCCTTAACAGTCCTTTGTCACAATAGAGACAGAGGAGAAGAGTAATCCCTGGAGCTGCCTTTAAAAAGAAATCCATGTTTGACATGGGGCTACCTGTCTTTCAGAAACTCAAGACAACTCGTTTTCATTTCTTTAATAAATTTTAGTGTAAACGGTGCTATCCAATGACTCCAGGATCTGTCCATCCTGAGCAGACCTAACTGTCACCACCAGGCCTCTGAGGATGCAGGCTGTACTCACAAGGTGAATTCCTCCTCCCAACTGAGGTCAGTAGTGTTTCTCACTAGGGTGCTGATGAATCGCTGTGCAGGATCGTTCAGCTGGGCCACACACACATGGCTAATGCCTGTGATCAGATGAAGCTTTTACCTTTTAATTGCATGAAACCTTTGCTTACCCACACAAGAAAGAGTAATAAATTAACTGAAAAAAATCTCACCCAAGAGACCTTTCTGTCATTTTCCATTTACACACTGTCAATGCTGGGGCAATAACTTGGTGGTAGCAGCCCTGGACTGACCTCAGTGTCCCACTTCCTTCCATCAATTCGTCAATCCTGGAAGCAGGCAGGACTCCCAGGTATGGAGCCTCACCCAGAAGCAACATGCTATGTACTGAGGCTTAGCGCCTCTTTAGACTAGACTAACAGCCTACCCAAAGGATGGTTGGTACTGAGCTTAAACTGTGCACCTCACAGGCAACCCATACCCCACTTACAACAAGCAGGTGTTTTCATTCCTCATCTAACCTAAGATCCTATGGGGGTACTTGGTATAGGCACTGTGACATGTCACAGCTGTCCCTGCTCTGAGACAATGTTTCCTCTGTAGCATCAGTCCTGAAGTCCTCTGTGGTCAGTACCTTGACTACAATGCTTAACTCCTTACCATGCTTCAGGTAGGGTAATTTTCAGTCACCCCCTCAAAGGAAAAACTCAAATATATTTCCAGATATGGGTATCTTAGTGTGGATAGGGAATTGGACCTGGTTTCATAGCATGTGCACCCCAAGCTGGGACCCCAACCCTGCCTGGAAGTCCAGGGGATCCACTCAGCTAATAGGTGATCCAGGTATGAAAGGCAATATGCAAGCACTTGCACCAAAAACATCATCTATAGCCATCTTTGTAGAGACGTAGTTCAAATGAGGCCTCTTTATGCCTTGTAAACTGGAAGAACCTCTGCAAATAGTGACCAGAATTCCTAGCTTTCTTAAACAATAACCAGAATCACTCCATCACTCCATTCTCATGGGGGGGCCTCAGTGACCATTGGGAATCCTGGGAGGACTAGTGGGGGGCCTCAGTGACCACTGGGAATCCTGGGAGGACCAGTGGGGGGCCTCAGTGACCACTGGGAATCCTGGGAGGGCCAGTGGGGGGCCTCAGTGACCATTGGGAATCCTGGGAGGACCATGACTCCGCAGCTGCCTTCCTCCACTCACATATACATTTTAAGACAGTGTAAGCTGTTCAGAGGCTCAGGGATGCTCGACATGAATTTATTGGCTCAGTTTTAAAAAGAAAAAAAAAAAAGACTAGTATCTGTCAGGCTGAAAACAGAGCAACCACGACACTGCTTTCCCCTGGCCTTCATGTACATGCAGATAGGTTTATCTGCATCTCATGGGTTCAGTGTGATGCTTCCTGGCACATATGTCCTGCACAACCATCCGATTGTTACTCGCATTGCTACTGTTTCAAACACCTGCCCTTTCTCTGAATCTGGAACATTTAGAATTCTTTCCACAAACTTTCTAGGTATGCATGACTGGCCACCACCAGCCACAGTTGCTCACTGTGCTCAGGGGGATATACCTTGTGGCTTTTGGACCCCAAGCCCATTAGCCGAAGACCAAGTTTTTCACTATATTTCTGCCAAGGAAGGCAGGGATCATACTGTAGACCCAACCAGGTTGCCACAAGAGAATTTACCATTCCCACTCAAGGAAGGTCCCTCCCACAGTGTGGGCAACCCCATGAGGCCCTGGCAGCACCAGCACTCACCTGAAGCACCAGGGTGGTTTAGCAGGGAAACTCGGATATTCTTCACCTGCAGTTTTAGTTCATGAGCCCTTGGAGGTTTGGGAGGGCAGGGTTCCTGAGCAGTGGAGGAAGTGCACTGTAGAGTCTGTGGGGGAAAAGCAGGACAACAGCTGAGAGGATGTGAGGGGTGGCCAGGGATCCTGGCTCCTATATGGGACAGTATCTTCGGGTACAAATGTCTTCAGGGACTTCAGAACAGGTCACCTGAACTCCAGGGTCAGCTTGACACGCCTATCCCATATGGAAAGGTTCTGCTGCCTCTACAGTGAGCCTTTTCTACCTCAAATGAAGATTACCAAGTAATGATGACCCTGTTCAAGTCTGCCTGTGGTCTACTTTCCAGGGCAGTGAAGACTAGCCAGCACATGGTTCCATGCTCAGACACAGGAGAGGTACTTTAGATAGTGAGTTGGTCTTCGGGCTGTTGTGCTAGACAGGACAACATCTAGGTATAAATGGCCATCAGCCTGTGATCACTTCTGGCCTACAGTCACAGGAAGGACAGCTATGAACCCCTGGTTATTGCACAAGCGAGGGAACAGAGGCAGGTGCAGTCTTATTTCATTCTCAGAAGGGCATCAGGCACTGGCTGCCCTTAAAGCAAGGGATGGGTTAGAGATGAGATACTTTGTCAGTTGTGTACGTTTGGCTATTTTTTTTTCCTTCATGAGTATGTGCACACGTATGTATATGTGGGAGACTCACATGTGTGTGAACATGAACATGTCTATGCATATGAAAGCCCGTGGTTACGATCAGGTGTAATCCTTAATCAGTTTCTACCTTAGTCATTAAGGCAGGGTCTCTCCCTTGAACACCCTGGCCTCTGCCTTCAGAGACTAAAATTATAGGCAGACTACCATGCCTACCAGGCATTTACTTTGGGTCCTAGGAATCCAAATTCCAGTCTTCATACTGGCACAAGTGCTTTAACCACTAAGTTATAAGGGTTCTACTTCTAGGCCATAAATACCAAGGTACTTGGTCAATAATATTCTGAATGTTTCTATGACGGCTGTTAGGAATGGGATCAATGTTCAAGACAGACTTTTTTTTCTGAGACAGGGTATTGTGTCATGTGTCATGCAGACTCAGTTGGCGTTAGACTCATTCTGTAATGGAGGATGACCTTGAACTTCTGATTTTCTGGCCTCTGCCTCCTGCGTGCTAGTATTAGAGGCATATGCCACCATGCCTAAGATATATAGTCTTAGAAATTGAATTCTGCATTTTATGGATGTTGCATGCTACAGGAGGACCCCTCCAACTATAAGCCCAAGAGACCAACATTTAAATGGACAGACTGAATAAAGTAGATGGCTAGTGGGATGGGCTTCATTCCATCAGTTGAAAGCCTGAGTAGAAAAGTCTGAGCCATCCCCAAATGAGAAAGAATTCCTCCTTCCAGACAGCTCAAGCTGGGGCATAGTTTTTTTCTGCTTTTAGAATCAAACAGAAACTCTAGTCTTCCTGGGCTTTGAGCTCTGAGCCAGTGGTCAGTTTGGAGTTGAGCCAAACTATCAACTTTCCCAATGTTTAAGGCTTCAGACATGAGCTGGAATCACACCATGTATTTATTAGCCATAACATCATAACATATGTTGTAAATCTCTCTCATCCCCATGCTTAAGTGTTCAATTTCTCTGGAGAGCTGTCATGGGTATGGCACTTAATGAAACAGGACAATTTCATTTTAGAATGTGGTTAGATATGATAGCCTAGGACCTTTTGTTTTT
Source organism: Grammomys surdaster (assembly GCF_004785775.1). Classification (NCBI taxonomy): domain Eukaryota; kingdom Metazoa; phylum Chordata; class Mammalia; order Rodentia; family Muridae; genus Grammomys; species Grammomys surdaster. The sequence goes on along the minus strand of NW_021620749.1, from coordinate 138,557 downwards.
GAGTTCATGGATTCTGAAAATACAAAACTATTTTGTGAACTATCTCAGATTTTTATATTTCCAATTACTAGTCCCCTCTGTTCTCCAAGAATCCACTATTAATAGGATTACTAGAAGATGAAGTAGCTTGGGCTTGCTTCTACCTCTGTAGATGTATAACTGATGGTGGTATTTGGAAAGACTGACTCTCCCTGCCTTATGCCTCTGAGAGGGAAGACTATAACCCTCCTGCTGCCCTTTTCTGCTAGCTGAGCTTTGCCTACACCCTATAAGTGAAGGAGGATAAAGATGGCCTCTTGTATTTCTGTGATCCTAGTCACCTAGAACTTAGCATCAAACCCTGACACCAGCTGACACTGTCTATTGAAAAGTACAAACTGGAGGACCATAGCTTCAGCAGTGAGTGGCCTGGCAACCATTCCCAGTATGGAGTTCTGATCAGAATATCCTGTGTCCTGTGATCTGGGCTTACCTGAGTTTCTTTGACCTGCATGGGCTTGGTGCTCAGAAAAACAGATGGAGAGGCAGCACTAACTAGTTGCTTGAAAAGATCCTCAAGGGCTTCAGAAAGCATGTTTACCCTGAGCAGCTGCTTCTGGAGAGAGACAGGTCATCAGATCACTGCATGCCAGATACAAGTACCAGACAGGTGTGCTAGATGTTAAACCATCAGACGACATTGTGCAACTTTAGTTTGATGCTAGCTCTTACCTTTAGGACTGCCACTGTTCTGCAAGCTCATGACAAGCCAGGAATAGCAGCAGTCTTCAGGAGCACAGCCATTGAGAAATTGGGGACCTTAGTACATAATGAACTAATCATGTTACCAACTATGTGGGGCTGAAGAGGCCCCTGACCTGTAGAGGAGCACAGCCTCGTCAAGAACTTGATGGCAAGCAAATAGAGCCAGGGTTTAGGACAAGATAAGCTGTGCAAAGACTTCAGGGCCCAAACACTGAACAGCAATAAATATGTGCTGCTTTCAGTTATTGGATCTGTTGATTGTAGCTGTATTGGTTATCTGGTTTGTTGCTTTAACAAAAGCCACTTAAGGAATAAAGGTTCATTTTGGCTCACAGTTTTAAGGCCCAGTCTATCATGACAGGGAAGGCAAGGTAGCAAAACTGTGAAGCAGCTAATCACAGTGTGTATCAGGAGGCAGAGAGAGATGAATTCTGTCTCAACTTGTTTTTCCTTCATTCATGCTGGGATTCTAGCCTATGAGATGGTATTGCCCGCATTTAGGATGGGTCTTGCCATCTCAAATGAAGCTCCCTCAATGACTTGTTTGGAAGCTTGTTTCCACAGATCCCATCAAGTTATGAATTGAGCTTTAACTGCTACCACTCAGTAATTTAGACATCTCCCAAATTCAAGATGTCAGGGTCTCAGTACCCCATGTGAAGCCTGTGAAGGGACCACAGTAAGCTTCCTGGGACTCGTTTTGCACCATTCCTATCTGGGTACTGGTGCTTGTTCATGTGTGCATGGTTCTGGTCTGTGCAGCAGACCTCTATAAATCAGTGGTTCTCAACTTGTGGGTCACGACCCCATTAGAGATAGACGGCCCTTTCATATGGGTCTACATATCAGCTGTCCTGCATATCAGATATTTACATTATGATTTATAACAGTAGCAATATTACAGTTATGAAGTAGCAACAAAATGATTTTATTATTTGGGTGTCACTACAACATGAGTAACTGTATAATAGATTCCAGTGTTAGGAAGGTTGATAACCACTGCTATAAATGTTTTTAGTGCACAGGTTTTGGGTTTTATTTAATTTTTCAGTATTAAAGATAGAGCCTATGGCTTTTCCTATATTGGGTAAGTATCCTATCACTGGACTACATTGCCAGACCTTGGGTTTTTTAAGGCAAAATCTCACTGTGTATCCCAAGGTGGACTCAAACTCATGATCCTCTTGCTTCTGCCTCCCATGGACCAGGATTACAGGCCTATGGTACCATACCCAGATTTAAAGTGTGTATTTTTAAAATCTCAATTAATGTGAAAGATACATTGGTCTCCTTGGGTCTTATTTCAGTATTATAGCTTTCATTTTAACTTTTGAGAAAAAGGACTGCGTGGACATTTGCTAAGATGACAGGACCCACTGTGGTGCAGCCCAAGCATCCGTGCCATCTTTCTGAGATTTGGGGAGAGAAGCTGTGATGGTCAAGTGCTGCCAAGATCTAGCACCTTGGTTCCAATGCCATTCTATAGTAGGCAGCTTGAGAGCACCTTGGGTGCCAATTCCCCTCACTGGGGGACCCATCTGGCTAGATAGGCAAGGTTCCCACTGGCTTGACACTTGCAACATGTACAGCAGGAACTGACTTTAGAAAGGAAAACTGGAGCATTCTGTGTTGTTCAAAGACAACTGGCTGCCTCCCCCCTGACTAGCCAGGCCTCCCTACAGTGAACTTGGCCTGTATCTATTGAATCTCTAAAACATAAGGCCTCTAAGTACCAAGAACCAAAACAGTTAATGTTTCCATGGCTCTCACTGAAAGCCAGCTTCTCTCACACACATGGATTAACTAGCTTAACCCTTTACATCACATTCCCTCCACTTCACAGATAAGGACATTTAAGCAGAGAGAAGTCAGGTGACATTCACAGAGCCACACAGTCCATAATTAGGAGAACCAAGAGTCAAATCCAAGTGGTTGAAACAGTTAAGAGCCTGTGCTTTGAAGAAGGAGGCCATTACTTATGCCTTAAATGGACCCTTGATAACCTAAGTTGAAATGAAAGATACATGGTATACAATAATCATTTAAAATGTGCATTGGACTGCTCATTTGGACATACGTAGTACTAAGCATCCACTACTTAAATATGTTCACTACTCCTTAAAGATAAACCCCAGACTCCATCCTATCAAGAGTCACGTCTCCAACCTTTGTCATCCATCTTTCTTTTTCTGTGGATTGCCTCCTCTGGACTTCATGTGTCATAATGCCACATATGTCTCCTTAATCAGGCTTTGTTTACTGTTTGCAAAGCTAATCAGGATACAGCATGCACCAGCACATCACTCCACTCCTGGCTGAATAATGTCCCATGTTAGACTGTGCCTCACCTTGAGCTCTTCTTTCTCTGTCTGACCTGCACAATGGTTTCTTACTCAGTAGACAGAGGAACTCTGGACTGATGGCACTACACACACAAGATACACAGACACCTATGCAGGCAAAAACCCTCATACACATAAAAATTTAAAAAAAATTTATATATATATATATATATATATATATATATATATATATATATCAACAAAGATGGGGAAATCCTATGCTTGCACACTGACTGAGGCAAATTAATCAGTATCAGATTGGTACACAGCTACCCATGGGGGGAAATGACTCAAGGAATCACACAGACTGGTGATTTTCTCATAAGAAATTCCCTTTTCCACATGCCTATGTAGACTGCAGGCCTAGACAAATGATGGCATCATCAGAGAGAAGCAAGAAGCAGAAGGAGAAGGAAGGCGCCACCCCAATTCATTCTCTCTTCCTCCTTCCTTCTGCTGTTTGCTTCTCTCAGACAATGACATCAGTTGTCCAGGCCTGCAGTCCATACAGACAAACCCTGACATGTTCAATCTCTTCTGCTGAGAAGGGGACCATTCTGTGTTCAAGATTCTTTGTTTTGCTCCTGGGTAGCTGTATTACCAATCTTATATTAGTTAATTTTCCTCAGTCAGTGTGTGTGTGTGTGTGTGTGTGTGTGTGTGTGTGTGTGTGAAATTTACCAGCTCAAACCAAACCAAAGTCAAACCAACAAAATCCTTACATTGTGCACATTTACATACAAGTATGAAGGCTGGGACAGTGATGGGGCTGGGACAGTGATGGGGCTGGGACAGTGATGGGACTGGGATGGAGCACTTGTTTAGCATGTCCGAGGCCCTGGGTTCCATTCCCGGCTCCAGAAGAAAAAAAAAAGTAAAGAGAGGAAAGACAGAAGTGAGATGAAAGGAGAAGAGGGGAAGTATCTTTGTGCAAACACCCTGCAAAGTCCACACCTCTCTACTGAGGTGAGGCTTCCGTGGCTGACCTGGCTGAAATGGAGCAGAACTACAAGGGAATTCTGTAAAAGCCACAGAAAGAATTCCCTTGTGCAACAAGGAAAGTGACACCGGGACACTTTCCACACACTCACTGCAGCCCAGCTTCTGTCCTCATACCCTAAAGCCCCAGAAAGTGGAAAGGAAATTGTCCTCTCTATCAAAGCTGTTCCCACAGAGCCCCGTCCCTTGTATCCTAAGGGAGAATGGGGAGAGTGGGTGGCAGGGGCCATCCACTTTCAAGCTGCCCAATTCTAGACATGCCCTAGCCACTCATGCATCCTCAAACCAGTGAAAGAATGATAAAAACTTACGGACTGACCTCCCCTGGGGCCTGGGGCTGGATCGTGATGGCTGTTTCTGGTACATGGGTAAAAGACCACCTGATCTGGATGTCCTCTCTCTTCTCTTCCATGTGGAATTCCACCTATGAGAACAATCCACCAAGCAACAGTTACTGGGTGGCTGAGATCTTCACATGACCCTTTATTATATCTTATATGGATGCTGTTATGTGTGTCATGTGTGTGCATACTGTGTATACATGTGCCATTTGTATGTGCACATTGTGTAATGTGTGCTGTATTTGTACAAGGTGTGCATCCATATCATATGTGCATGCAGAGTGCTGTGTCCATATGCACTAAAGCTCTCTGTGTGTTCATCTTTTTAAGATTTATTTTTATTTCATGTGGGTATTGGTTGATTTTTGTTATCATGACCCAAACCTAAACATAGCTTGAAATCATAGCAGATTAGCCTATAATCAAGTATGTATGGATTTTGATTAGTGACTGATATGGAAGAACACAGTTCACAGTGGGCAGTGTTACCCCTGAGCAGGTGGCCCTAGGTTATATAAGCAGGCTGAGCAAGCCATGGGGGAGTAAGCCAGTAAGCTGTACCCCTTCATGGCCACTGCTTCAGTTCCTGCCTCCAGGTTTCTACCTTGAGCTTCTACCCTGACTTCCTTCAGTGATGGAATGTTATTTGAGAGTTATAAGCTGGCATGAACTCTCTCCTCCCTAGTTGCTTTGGTCATGGTGTTTTATTACAGCAACCGAAAAATAATTAAGATAATATGTATGAGTTGCCTGTGTGTATGTCAGTATACTGTATGCATTCCTGGTGCCCCTGGAGGACAGAAGAGGTGAAATGCCATCTGGAACTAGAGTTATGAAAGACTGTAAGCTACCATGAGGATGCTGGAAATGAAAGCCAGGTCATCTGCAACAACAGCATGTGCTCTTAACCACTGAGCCATCCTTCCAGCCCTGTGTGTTCCTTTAGTCACATGTTCTCACAGACAACAGCTCAGCTTCTGCCTTGGTCTATCATGTTCTTCCAGAATAGATGTGAAGATCCTGCTAAACTCCTTTCCAGTCTCCCCTCTGTCCAGGTAGCCCCTCAGGCCAGGTGTCACTGACACTCCATAGCCTTATTTAAATGAGGAGCTCCCTGTGCTCTGTGCTTCCTTTTCTGTCACCAAGGCATAGGAGAGTGGAGAGAGCACAGGGACCCAGCGCACCCTGTCTTCAGTTCTGGGAATGGCCAGTATCCATGTCCACATGTCCCTGGGATTATATAGAGAGAACCAAGGGATACTTCCCCTCACCTGGGCCACTCCAGCAGCCCACTGCTCTCCTGTACTGGACAGTATACTCATGTAGAGTACGCAGAGTCATGGGAAGATGACCAGGCCTTCATCCATGAAGCCTTATATATAGTAAACAGGACCTGGCAGGTGTGATTAGGGCCTGGACCTTAATGTGGTGAGAACATCTTATATCTCCAGGTGACCAAAAGGAATCATAAGCATCTTTAATAATGATAGAGGTTAGAAGGAGAACAGGCCAATAGGTATGGTTTGAGAACTTCACGCATGGTAACTGAGCTGAAAAAGAACAGGGTACAGTGACCAAGCAAAGAGTGAGGTGGTACACAAGCTCTTTACCACGAATATATAGCCAACAGTAACATTATTAGCCTGCAGTCCTGTAGCCCTCAAAGTGCCGATATTTGTATCAGATCAACTGTGTCCACTTGCAATAGGTAAGGTGGGCAGTTCCACATGGCCTTAGAGAGGGGACAGAGTATATAGGGATGAAAGAACTAGAAGAAGAGACTTCAACTACACAGCTGTGGGGAGTCATCATCTATGATGGGTATAGACCGTACAGGGTGGTGTGCTTTTCTGTGTCATGTTCATGGTGACTTACAGTTTAAAGATAATGACCTGATTCATAATTAATAAGAATGATACTCAGAGCCCTGTAACTCAGCATGGAGGAATCCTCCCTGTGTCCCTCCTATGGTAGGGAACACAAGATCAAGACTACCGTGTATTTCCTGTGACTGATAGCATCTACACAGCCTTACCTTTAAATGAAATGGGGAAAGCCGGACATCATACAGCTGGCATTCTGAGCCTGTGGTGGAGGCAGGCCCTGCACTGACCAAGAACTGGAGAGTCTCACCCACCACATGACAGATCACCATCTGGAGAGACAGGAGACAGGAAATCATCAGAGGACAATGAGGATGGACATTTTCATTTCTAACTTAGACTTTCTATGTTAGCAAGGAAAGAATTTGGGGTCTCAACTTGGATTAATAGTCAGATACGCAAAACTAGTCAGAAACTAGACAATGCCTCAGACCCTTGATTCCTGATGGATTCTCAAGAAATTCTGTTCTGCTTAAATCTACTTGCCATGTTTTTTCCATATATATAGAAGGTTTTGTTCTTTTTTAAAATCACTGTTATATTTTTTTCACAATGGCTACTTTTAAATTCCCTAGACAAGACCAATGAGATGGGTCACCATCTACAGGTGCTTACCACTAGACCTGAGCTCCATCCTCAGGATTAACATGATGTTAGCAAATAACCAACTTATACAAGTTGTCTCTGACATACATACATACATACATACATACATACATACACACACACACACACAAATAATAAATGCACTTATTTTTTGTAAGCTCTAGATATTTTTACCCTCATAGAGAGAAAAGTTACTTGCTGTCTTTTACTAAAAGTATGTCTTTAAAATAAGTTAAGCATAAAATTTAAAAATTAGCTGGGTATGGTGGCACATACCTTTAAAACCAGCACTCAGAGGCAGAGGTAGGCAGATCTCTGAGTTTGAGGCCAGCTTGGTCTACAGAGAAAGTTCCAGGACAGCTAGAGCTACACAGAGAAACTATGTCTTAAAAAACACAAAAATCAAACCAAGACAAAAACTTTAGCATGCATTGATTGAAAAAAAGTTAAAAATAATATCTAGAACATAAAAATTATTTCTATCTAAATAATTTTAGTATATTATTTTTAATATGAAAATAAATCTAAAAACAAAGTGTTAGGTAATTGTAAATTAAATAACTCTAACAGAAACAGAATTATTATATAAGCTCAAATATAAAATGAACTAACTCTAACCCTTATATTTTAGAATAAGGTTATAGAAGACAGAGACAAGTAATTACATCAACAATAAACCAAACCACAATCTGTCATAAGGTATTTCAGAGGGGTGATTTTATGACCAAAATAACACAGTGTTTTTTGTAAGCGAGTCCTAGAGGAGCAGAGCTTCTAATTCAGACTCCAGCCATGCCTGGCAGAACCCTGAGTATGCCCAGTGCACACCAAGACCAGATGCCAGGTATACAGGGGCTGCAGCAACAGAGCATGCTAGGCACGACACAACAGGGTGGCCAGGCCTCTAGGAATGTGGCCAGTGAGTAAAGTCTGAAGATGACACAGGATAGACCTCTGCCTCCCCCAAGGAACAACTGAGCCCATTCATGAGGTTCGGTTTGGGAGTCATAAAAAATCCTTTAATTCTCCGGCATATTTCTCAGAATCTAAAACACAAAGTGGAAAGATTATGAAAATGATTACTGTGCCAGGCCTGATGCACAAAATGCAGAGCTAGGCCATCACCCCTCTTTATTTCTCATCCCTAGTCTCCCACACACAGCTTCTGCTGCTGCCCCTCAATATACACACTCTAACAAACCCTCCAGGTGCTCTGAGCCCCATTATGGCAGCTTCTGAAATCTAGGAACACAGGCCTAGCAGGAGTTCACCTAAAAAAAAAAATCACCTTGCTTCTCAATTCTGGAAGAAACGGGTGCACCTTTCTTTCCATTCCTGTAACATTGCTCTCAAAAGATGGATGACAGGGACTGGTTATGTGGACCAGAGTCCACAGAAGGTTAGAACAACAACAAAAAAAATGTTTGGATAAGAAATGTCACTGATTCATGTTAAAAATAAATGTTCTGTAAACAATCCTTTCTGGAAATTTTGATAACAGAAACTCCACAGACTGACGACTGATGCAGAGAAATGTCATTGTTCCCAGGGCCTGTGCCTTTTACTGCTTTAAAATAAAACAATAAAACAGAGAAGGCATTGCTGCATGACTATCAAGATGTTCTAGAACCTTCTACACTGAGCCCATCAACACTGTACTAAGAATACAAGTGGCTTGAGGTGGGAGGTGGGGTGTGCTTTAAAACTCATAAGAAGATTTGGTTTCCAAGGATACATAAAGCTGCCCAACAGCCATCCCTTGAGGGACACAGAACATCTAAGCACTTGGGAAAACCTATGATGAAATTAGGCCAATAACTAAATTCAAAGGACTTGGGGACCTCTAGAACACAAGACCCCAAAGGTCATGACTAGCTACTTGTGGTGGTCAATGTTAGCTGTAAACTTGACAGGATCTGGAACCACCTAGTAGACAAGTTCCGTTCACAGCCATGAGGGATTGTTTAGGTTAGGTTAGCCCTTGGTATGCCTGTGAGGATTATCTTGCTTAAGTTAACTGAGGTAGACAGACACAGTAAAGCAAAGCAGCAGGGTCCCCTGACTTGAGTCTAGAATGCATGAAAAGAAGTTATCTCAGCATCCAACACTCTGCTTTCTGGATATAGGTGCAGAATGACCCCAAACCCCTCCTCCCATAAGCTGCTGCTGTCAGGTATTTTATCACACTCGTGGGATAAAGGACTGAGAAACCACTTACCTCCCCAGCTCCAGTGCTAATAGCATCACAAATGGGGCTGCTTCAGGTTGGGAAGTCTTTTCAGAGCATCTCAATTCCTTCCCAGGCCTACTGTGCCTCATCAGTCACACACACTAGCCTTTGTTAGTGCCCTCATGGACTATTATGAAAGCTCAATAAACAAACCACCTGAGCCCGCCTCAGTGGTGTGGGAAGAGGAAGCTGCCTCTGTTCTTTTATTTTCTCCTTTAAAAAAATTTTTTTTTTTTTTAGACAGGGTCTCATTCTGTAGTCCAAGACGATCTGAACTCACTATTGAGCTGAGGAACTCTCCATCCTTCTGCCTCAGCCTTCTAAACACTGCAATTATAGGCTCATGTTACAAAACCTCTCTTAATCACTACTTTAAAAAAAACATTAAGAGTCTTACTTTGTAGCTCCCTGTATAACTCAGGGTCATCTCAAACCCTTGATCACCTGAGTGGCTGGGATGAAAGGAACGAGCCACCGCACTTGGCTTACTTCAGCATTTTGATATGACAATCTGAGCGAACAGCTCTCAGTGGACAGTCAGCCATCTGAATCCGCCCCCCCCCCCCAGGGTTCTGCTTCTACCACCCGAGAGCCACAAGTTTGTTAAATAGAGGAGAGCCAAATGGTTTTAAGTCACTAATCTTCTTTACCTATATTATTGTCAATCCACAATAAGGATTAATTCTCTCAACTCACACAGACGGCTTCACTTTCAGGTCTCTCAACTGAACAGCAGCAAGCAGGATCCCATACAACCTAAAGCCATCTTAAAGGGCCAGAATGCCCAGGGTTAATACCTACTTGACGGTCTATAAGGAATAGGGAACTGACTGTGAATCCAAAGCTCCCTCAAAGATGATAACTAGATTTTCTAGTTAGCCCTCATTATGTAGACCTGTCCAAGCATAGTTTTTAGGTTCTTCTGGCATGGGTTCCAAATATCTGTTCTGGAATGCCAGTGTGCAATGCATCTGTGCTTATACATGTGGTATATGTATATGTGCTGATGTGCTAACCCATCCAGGAAAGTGTAGGGGTCAGAGGTTGATGTCTGTTCTACTCAATTGCTTCTCTACCTACTTTCTGAGATAGGATCTCTTACTGAGCCTGGACCTCACCATTTCTGCTGGACTGGCTCACCAGCAAACCCCCAGGATCTGCCTTCTGCACCTATCACTGGGTTACATATGGGCACTGCCACACCTGACTTTTAAATTGGTTCTGGGGATCTAAACTCAGGTCCTCATGATTGCATGGCAGACTCTAGAAGCTGCCCCTCTTTACCTCCTCAGTTGTTACAAGCACATGCCACCATGTCCAACCTTTATTTTTAAATATCAATTCTGAAATTCTGGGATGGAACTCAGCTTCTCATACTTGCAAGGCAAACATTTTGCTAACAACCATCTCTCAAGTCAAGCAGTGGCTTTTTGAAAGGCTAAGTATCATTAGTATATACTACCAAGCTGGCACTTGCCTCCCAGGAATGAGTTTCCTAGATTAAAAACAAAACAAAAACAAAAAACAAACAAACAAAAAAAACAGACCTGCCTGAGTTCTGGGATCTTTTCTCCCAAAATCACCCACAGAATCCTAAGTGATACCACCATTTCAGAACAGAAGGCTGACTATAATTCCCAATAAATACTGTTTCTTTCAAGAGTAAAAATGGTTATGGTGTCTGTGGTAGACAAGTAAGCATGTGTCTAGGATACCCCTAGATAAATGAAGGTAGCTTCTAATAGGTTTTCTTTGAGACGAAATAAGTCAATTCAAGTCAAATTAAAAGAATAAAAGCAGGTTTATTCAGGAATGGCTCCCAGGTGAATTCACCTGTCTCAGGGGACAAGACTGAAGAAGTCACCATGCAGACAAGGGAGACAAGAAGGTGGGGAGGGAGAGGAGGAAGCAGAGAGAGAGATCTGAGGTGGCTAATGGTCCTTTTAATCAGAAACACACACCTGACAAACCTAGTAGGTTTGCCAGCAGTTTCTAGGTTCCTGAGAGCAAGCCAGTAGAACTGCCTATATACTAACAGGGTCAGGGTCAGGAGTCACAGATTTGAAACCTACAAGCTTCTAAGGGTGAAGGAGAGGGAGACTCAGGTCGCTGACACCATCTTGTCACATAGCATGTCCTAGCAAACAGCAACCAGAGACTGTTGTTCACTTTTTTTTCCCCCTGTCTGGCTTCAAGACCTTACACCCACACACATAGCTCTTGTCTGGGAAAAATGGCTTGTGTAGCCAGATTCCTGCCAAAGGTCCTCCCAAGTCATGCAGTCATGCTGTTGCTTGCCAACAGGGAAGCCCAACCCTTTAATATCTCACCACTGTTTCACTTTCCAACTTACCTGTGGTGTAGCTCCTCTCAGAACATTCTAGAACGCAAAATCACTTCTTATTTTTGCCTCCAAAAGAACTAGGGGCACAGCTGAGAAAATGCATCTGAAGAGTTACTAGGTGCATTTTTCACTTGGATCACATGCTAAAAGGAAGGAGCCACCAAATTAAAAGGAAGTAGATCTATTACCGGAGCTGTCAGGTCAGAGGGCAGGCTCTGGCAGCCCTAAGGAGTTTGGCCATGAGTCTTCAAATAAGCCAAACAAACAATAGAAAAGCAGAGAAAGGAAATTCAATTTGGCCATGTTGGGAAGAGGAAAATAAGAAAGAGGTTCAGTTACCCCTCAAGTCTGCCTTGTCCCTCGCAGTGGGGGATGAAATGAGAATTAGGTTCAAATGGAGGGCAAGAGGCATGTACAACTAAGCAGTCCTGTTGAAGGTAGGATCCCACCCATCAGTGCCCTATAATGTCTTGCTCCCATTTCTCCTACAATGTAGTCTGACAGATAGTGTGGAATCCTTTTCAAGTGGCAAGTTCCTCCTCTAGCTGGCATCAGAATTTATCCTTTTCTTTCCTCAGCATGAGATTCCTTAGGAAATCAGTTATTTGGAACACATTGTTTTCATACATGAAGCCAAAGGGAGGGGCATGAGTCAGTCTGTCTCTCTCTCTCTCTCTCTCTCTCTCTCTCTCTCTCTCTCTCTCTCTCATTAAATTTTTCTCTACAGGATTTTGACCCATTATAACTCTGAAGTCTATTCTCACTTCTATAAACATTCTTAAAGATATGAGGAGGATATCAAACCCAATATCTACTCTGAAACAGGGGGTCTTCAGTTTAAAAAGTAAAACCAGCCAGAGTTAAGTACTATCACAGTTACAGCATTCACCCTATATGATGGTCTACACTAACTGTCAACTTGATAGAACCTAAAATGGCTTTGGAGAAAAGCCACTGGGCATGTCTGTGAGGGAGTGGCTAAACTGGGTTAAGGGAAGACACCCTGAATGTTGTCAGTGCCATCTCATAGGCTGGGGTCCTGGGCTAAAAAGAGAGAAAGCTATCTGAGTACCAGCACTCATCTCTGTGGAGTTCCTGGGAGCAGGTTCAATGTGACCAACTGCCTTATGCCCCTGTCGGATGTCTTCTCCAATAGACAGAACTATACCCTCTCAGGCTACAAACTAGAATAAACCCTTCCTCTCTTAAGCGTCTTTTACCAGGTATTTTGTCACAGCAATGAGAATGTAACCCATGCATCCTATTTGCTCACAAGTCACAGGAATAGACTTGAAGGCTTATTTCAGAAGGAACTCTCCCAGGGAGCTAAAATGAAAACTTCTGGAAACAAGATAGCAAACAGCTCCAAGGCATGATGGGTAGATAGGACATGCCTGAACCACACTGATTCTCTATTCTAGATTCTAACTCTCATTCCAGCAATGTTCTCTGCTCAAATCAAGATATTATGAAGCCAAAAAGGAGTCCCCCCCCCACAATACTATACTACAAGGGGAATTGTGACTATGTAATATGGTTTCACACAGAAACTTCTGCATATAAGCTTTCTCCCTCAAGGACTCTGCATGTGAAAACATGGAAAAGATGTTTCCTTTAAAAGGAAGACTGGAAGAAACTGGATCTTTTCCTTGCTAGCACTTGGTACCTCCTATTGAAGGCCTAGTCATCTACCCATGATGTTCTGTATTCTAAAATCTTACTGATCTACAAGCCCCAGCAAGGATCATTTCCTCATGTGCCAACCAATACCCAACAAGCAGGTTCTCTCGGGGAAGCGTCTACAGTGGCATTCAGGGGTGGACCCTCCCAGGAGGAGCTTCCACCTGCCATGGGAAGGATCCTACCTCAAAACAATTGCACAACCTATTAGCATTTTAGCATACATATCAGGCTAATGGCATGACTGAAATTTCAAGTCACATAAAGCAAACAAAAAGATCAATGGAGATTTCTGCTAGGAGAAATAAAGATGAATTTGCTGAATTCACCACAATGTCAGCATACAAAGGACAATAACCATGCAGGTAGAAATAAGTGCACACCACTGGCTGTACACCCTGAGTGGCTGTGGCCTTCCCACTGTCTGTACTGTTGCTATGGTTTCACAGTCTCATGGGATGCCTCATTCTTTGTCATATCTCCCTTTCTCATCTCTTCTATGATAGATGTGGACAGGTGCAAGAGCCACAGAGAATCTTGTGCATAGTGGCCAGAGTCACTGCTTGGTAGATTATCTCAGGTTCCCCTCCATCCAATGGCTCTGTCTGTCTTCTAACAGAGGAGTATTGTGAGCACAAATGAAAAGAAACACAGCCTCAGCCCATCACACCCAAGGCCATCAAAGGTATGACTATTGTGGGATGTTATGGAATCCTGCCCCTGTTTTCTATGCTCAGACCTACTGGGGAAGGATTTGCAGTTAATAAACATAGACTCTGTGGCCTAGAGTAAGGAGCAAGCACCCACTAACCCCAAACCCCAGGAGCCTGACTGGGCTTTTCCTGCATACTGAGCAGGCACAAACTTTTATTTAAAACTTTACCTTAAGTTGGTCCTTATATCATTAGGAACCTTGGCTTGAGTCAAAAATGCCTATCACAGGGCACTGGACCATTCATCTAGAAAGGTGACATCATTTGCAGTCTTTGAGGTTGGTTCTCTGTGTGACCACTGCTAGTACTGGTAAGTTTTCCAAATATTTGTTACAGCAGAGTTCTCAGGGTACAAGCAAACCTAACACACTAGCTCAGCTACATGCTGCAGTACACCTATTGAAGTGACAAATACTTATAAAAAGCAGAGAAAGAAGTATACACTGTGACTTGAACTTTCCTGTTCCCTCTCCACCCTGTCTCTCACCCTGTTCCCCCCCTTCCTCTATCCCTGAAGTCTACTTTATTTCTCCTTCTCAGTGAGATTCAAGCAGCTTCCCTTGGGCCCTCCTTGTTACTTAACTTCTTTGAGTCAGTGGGTTGTAGCATGGTTATCCTGTGCTTTATGGCTAATATCTACTTATAAGTGAGTACATACCTTGTTTGTCTTTCTGGGTCTGGGTTCTCTCACTCAGGATGATCTTTTCTAGTTCCATCCATTTGCCTGCAAACTTCATGATGCCTTTGTTTTTAATAGCTGAGTAATACTCCATTGTGTAAATATACCACATTTTCTTTATCCTTTCTTCAGTTGAGGGACATCTAGGTTGTTTATAGTTTCTGGCTATAACAAATAAAGCTATGTCTATAGGTAAAGTTGAGCAAGTGTCTCTGTGGTATGGTGAAGCATCTTTTGAGTATATGCCCAGGAGTAGTATAGCTGGGTCTTGAGGTAGTTCAATTCCTAATTTTCTAAGAAACTGCCAAACTGATTTCCAAAGTGGTTGTACAAATTTGCACTCTCACTAGCAATGAAGGAGTGTTCCCCTTGCTCCACATCCTTACCAGCATGTGCTGTCACTTGAGTTTTTGATCTTTGCCATTCTGACAGCTGTAAGATGGAATCTGAAAATTGTTTTGATTTGCATTTCCCTGATGACTAAGGATGTTGAACATTTCTTTATGTGCTTCCTAGCCATTAGAGATTCCTCTGTTGAGAATTCTGTTTAGCTCTGTGCCCTATTTTTAATTGGCTTATTTGATTTGTTGATGTCTAATTTCTTGAGTTCTTTATATATATATTGGATATCAGCCCTCTTTCCCATGTAGGATTAGTGAAGATCTTTTCTCATTCTGTTGGTTGCCGTTTTGTCCTATTGATGGTGTTCTTTGCCTTACAGAAGCTTTTCAGTTTGATGGAGTCCCATTTATTAAATGTTGATCTTAGTGCCTAAGTTGTTGTTGTTTTGTTCAGGAAGTTGTCTCCTGTGCCAATGTGTTCAAGGCTATTCCCTACTTTCTCTTCTATCATATGTAGTGTATCCAGTTTCATGTTGAGGTCTTTGATCCTCTTAGACTTGAGTTTTGTGTAAGGTGATAGATATGGATCTATTTGCATTCTTCTGCATGCAGGCATTTGGCTAGACCAGCAACGCTTGTTGAAAATGCTTTCTTTTTTCCATTTTATAGTTTTGGCTTCTTTGTTAAAAGTCAAGTGTCTATAGGTGTGTAGATTTACGTCTTTGATGTGATTCCATTGATCAATCTGTCTGTTTTTATGCCAATGCCATGTGGTTTTTATTACTATTGCTCTGTAGTACAGTTTGAAATCAAGGATGATGATACTTCTAGTTCTTTTGTTTACAGAATTGTTTTAGCTATCCCAGGGTTTTGTTTATCCATGTAAAGTTGAATATTGTTCTTTCAAGGTCTGTAAAGAATTGTGTACAAGTCTGGGGAGGACTGGAATTGGTGGGAGGGGGCATCTCTAGGACAAGCTAGAATGGAAACTCCCAGGGATCTATGAAGGTGACTCTGCTAAGACTCCTAGCAGTGGGGGATATGGAACCTGAAATGGTCACCTCCTATAACCAGGCAGGATTTCCAATGGAGGGATGGGGACACCAACCCAGCCACAAAACCTTCAAACCACAATATGTCCTGCCTATAAGATGTGCAGGGATAAAGATGGAGCAGAAATAGAGAGAATGGCCAACAACAGACTGGTTCAACTTGAGACCCATGCCATAAGAGAGAGCCCACCCCTGGCACTATTGATGATATTCTGCTATAATTGCAGACAGGAGCCTTGCATAACTGTCATCTGGGAGGCTTCACTCAGCAACTGATAGAAACAGATGCAGTAACTCACAACCAAATGAGTAGACAAAACTCAGGGAATCTTGGTGGAAGATAGGAAGGGTTGAAGGAGCCAGAGAGGTCAAAGACACCACAAGAAAACATACAGAATCAATTAACTTGGTCCCATAGGGGCTCACAGAAACTCAACTATCAACCAGAAAGTATACATAGGACAGACCTAAGCTCCCTACACATATATAACAGACATGCAGCTTGGTCTTCCTGTGGGTCCCCTGACGGCACATGTCTGTGACTATGCTGCCTGTTTCCTTTCCACTAATTGGGCTGCCTTATCCTGCCTCAATAGGAGAAGACACACCTATTCCCACTGCAACTTGATATGCCAAGACAGGTGATACACATGAGAGGCCTCCCTTTCCCTGAAAAGAAAGGGAGGAGAGAGGGGGGAAGGGGGAGGAGAGGGTTGAACTGGGAGGAAAGGAAGGAGGGGAAACTTCGATTGAGATGTAAAGTAAATAAATAAATTAATTAGAAGGAGGAGGAGGGGGAGGAGGAAGAGGAGGAAAAAGAAGGAAGAGGAGGAGGAGGAAGAGAAGGAGGAGGAGGAGGAAGAGAAGGAGAAGGAGAAGGAGAAGAAGACAACGATGACACCGTGGTTATTCTGGAAAGAGGAACCAATAAAGGGTCTTGATCCCAAGTCTATCTGCAGGGTCCTGACATGAGGTTGATGTTTAAAGAGTGGGCAAAGAGTGCTATAGCTAAGCAGCTAGTCAAGACTGCCCATCCATCACTCATCCATCACTGTCTTAACTTCAATCTTTCCTGTCAGAAAGTCTGAGAAGCTGTCAGCACTGTGTGAAATCTCTTCCTGGGAGACAAGCTCCTCCTTTGACTGGCACCAAGCTTCAGCCTTTCTTTTTCCTGAGCACAGGATTCCTGGTGGAGTTTTAACTCTTTGGCCTTCACTGTTTCACTAGGCCAAAAGTGGATAAGAAGGACACCAATGTCTCCTTAAAATGTATCCTCTTCTGCCAAGAGTTGCATTGCATTTAACACAACACCCATCCCATCTGTCAAAGGGATATGACTGAGTGGGTGCCCATGGCATGGTAGGGCTGCTTTTGTCGTTGGGTTTTGTACCTAAATTGTCAAAACACCAGATAGGGAAGCCTCTGATCCAGCTGAGAGACAAAGAAGGGCCACATTGTACACTGTGGAAGATGAACTGACTCCAGGCTACTCTTGCATGGAAATAGAACCTTATGCCTCTTGGGTGGAACATTCTAGAATAGACTTCTCCCAGGATGTGAGGAAAGAGAATATAGTTAGGAACTAGTTGTAATTAAGTATGTAATTAGGTCTAGGAGAAATCACCAGTTGGTGCATGCTGAGATTAACCAAGGAGGCAGAAAGACCTCAGGAGAGCAGAGCCCAGGCCCATGGATCATTTACAGCAGGCCTTGCTATGATCAGTACCTGACAGCTGGGCCAGGCTTATGCCTGGAGGAAGTTTCATCTATCCATCTAACAGGATGCCCCTTGAGGGAAATTACCACAGGAAAATGCCACCACTCTTCAGGTTGCTGTTGGTGATAAGCAAGTGTCTCTTGTGAACTAATGAGACAGGTAGTTGCTGGGAGTCCCTAGACAGCTTCCAGGTAGGATTGGTCAGAAAGACTAAGTTCTAAAAAGCCAAAAGGTCCAGGTTAACAAGAAACTGAACAATAATCAGTCATTCAGACTGCTGAAGCCGTCATCCAAGTTCAGGTGAAGAAGGGAGGGGCCTGGGGTCTACGCATACCCATATACATTATGTACACATCTTTTATTTATAACTTCATAAACTGGAAATAATACAAACTGTTTTCCTGGGTTCTACGAGCCATTCCAAGCTGTTAAACTAAAGGATCCTACAAAGCCCCAATTTGTCCCCTGCTAGTCAAAAGTGGGGTATGGAGTGGGGCCAGGCTTATAGGCCTCAGCCTGGAACCAAGCTAGTTACACTAACGGCTAGTGAGGGTCAGAATTGAACTGAATGGGAAGATACTCTGTATGAAGATACTCACTAAGAAATACAATGCCCAAAAGTGCCTTGTGTGAACCAGACTGCTCCAGACTCAGTGAGGGGTGGGCAGGTCCTCAATATTGACCCTGTCCTTGGTACTTTCTGTTCAAGCCTTAAGAGATCTCACTATGGGCTGTGGAGAGGGACTGGTGTTAAACCCGTGTTTGCAAAGAAAACTGTGATACACAGAGATCTTAAAAGGTTACAGGACAAAGTCCAAGCTTAGAGCCCTTTGTATAAGCTCACAAGCCAAGCAGCCAGTCCTCACTCTTACTCAGCTGGGAGAAGACTTATGCAATGGAACATGTTGGGCTTGGGAGAACCTGTTCCTTTCTTAGCACAAGATATGTAGCCTTGGCGAAGGCCAAATTAGAAAGATAAGAACAAAACCTGAGGTCATGGGGGAAACTGGCAGGGAGGGCTTCTAAACACTCTTGGAATTAAAAGTTTTCATTTCTCCACACCATGGACTTTGGTTTTCAAGTTCTCAAGAATTCTGCATAGCAGAGAGACTATGTAGGGAAAGTGACAAAGAATTCACTGGAAATTTGCACCCCATGGGAAATGGTCAAGTAGAACACAGCAAAGCTACAACTAATTCCAGAACAATATTAGAAAGAGATATCCATGCCTCTGGTCTTTATCTAATGCGGAAGTTACGTTATGTCCCAACTGGGACATGCTATGAGAAAAGCTTATTTTTTTGGCTCCAGTGCTTTCTAAAAATGGGTGTGTTGTGGCTGGCTAAGGCATCTGTCCAAAAAATGAAAAGGCCACATACAGAAACCAAGAATATAAGGGGTTTTGCCCTCCCAGAATGTCAGGAAGATCACACACACACACATACACATACACATACACATACACATACACATACATACACACACACACACACACACACACGCACACACACATACACACACACCACTTCTACAGGACAGCATACGTTAGGGACAGCTAAGACAAAGTCTCACCCTTCCTACACCCATCTCCAATAACCAATGGAGGGCAATCATTTTGGGAATCAAGAGCAAAGGTCTGTTTACCTGCCTGGTCAGCCCATCTGACCTCAGAGAACAGCACCTGGACACATAATTTCTTCATTTGGCCAAGAAAATGAAAAAGCCAAGAATTATGAAAAAGGAAGTTACAGCGTGTGTGTGTGTGTGTGTGTATGTGTGTGTGTGTGTGTGTGTGTGATGTAAACACCTTCCAAATTGTCTTGGGCAGGTTACGAGCTACTGTGAATAGACCCATTGCAGGAGAGGAGATGGTCATAAACAGAGGAGGGACAATTTCATCTTGGTTTGTGTACTTTTCAACTTCCCAGCAAACAGTATTTCCTGTAACTGTAAAAATGAACACATTGCCATCACTCCCTTTCTAAGGTTGCCTTCCTGGTAAGCCAATCAAAACTCTTAAAAATGCTTCAACTCAGGAGCTAGAGGGATGGCTCAGTGACTAAGAACACTGGCTGCTTTTGTGAGAACCCAGGTTCAATTCCCAGCACCTACATGACAGGTCACGATTATGTGTAACTACAGTCCCAGGGAATCTGACACCCTCTTCTTGCCTCCATAGACACTACACAAACACACATGTAGGAAAAACACTCACCCAAGTTAAAAAAAAAAAATGAACATGCTTCTAAATCTTTCCCAAGTACTTCCACTTTTAAGAATAAGAAAGCAATAAACAAAGTGAAATGATGCCGGGGCAAGGTAAAGATAGTTACTGGTTGCCGTGGGCTAAGCAGCCCTGTGTATACTTAACTCATACCACCTGTATACCCAAGAAGTCTGGGTGCTGTTACCAGCTACACGTCCAGACAGGAAGCCTTGTGTGAAGAAGCAAGGGAGCATGACACCTTGTCTGTCCTCAGACCCCTTCTCCTGCCCAGATATTATTCTGGGCTTTTGCCTAACAGGCAGATCGCCTCCAGCAAGCCCTGTGCACCCACTGATAAGGTGGTTAGACAATTTTAAAAATACAAGGGAAACATAAGTATGTGGTGGGAGGAAGCAAAGCAACAGACCTGAAGGCCAAACAGGGTAACCTCAGGGAAGCTCAGACTGCACAGGATATTACCTGCATTTGTAAATCCTCTCCATGTTTTCCAAGTTTCTAATTTTGGAACAATGTAATTTCTACATTTGAGACAGAATGCACCACTTCAAACTGTGTCTGAACTCTGGAACTGCGAGCAGTAGCACACGATGGCACGCATGTCCCTGTCTATAAATGTGAGGCTCCCACAACAACCAAACTAGGGGCATGATGAGGAAGAAACCACAGTGCAGCCACAGGAAGGGCAATGACATTTCAAATAAAGCTGAGTGGATGAAACGAAGCCTTTGAAAAGTTTATGAATTTCTCTATTGGCTTTCATAATGGACAAAACTCATCCTTGCCTTTATTCCTTGGCAGGTAGTTCAATCGTGCCACCACCCAACTCCAGAACTTTCCATTTCCCAAACAGAAAGGCTGTCCCCACAAACAGACTAACTCTGTGCCCAGCCCCTATCCTACTCTGCCTGTGCACTTGACTCTATGGACTGCATCTTAGAACCTCACCTAAATACCTCTTACAGTGTTTGTTCTTTTATATCTGGATGTAGTAAAAGGTCCTCATACACTTGGAAGGATATGTCAGTATTCCTTTCTTTATGAGGCCCAGTAATAGTCTATGTCCATACTGATGTATTTGCACTGTTTGAGCTGCTTTTCCCTTCTGTCTATGGTGAATGGCACGATTCTGAGCAGGATGTGCAACCACTATTAACCTAAAGGCTTTGGTTGCTAATTCATCTTGTGGATGGTCTAATAGGAATGTACTTCACCCACTCACTCTCTGAGGCTGCTTTTTTGGCAACATGAAGACATTTAATGCTGAACTGCTGTAATGTTGCATCTCTGTCTCTCCTCAGCTGCCAGAGCAGCTTCACTAACCCACTGCCCCTCAGACTTGGCAGTTTAAGAAAACAACAAACACAAGCTGCTCGGCTTCCAAGAAGTACAGTCCTTATCTGCAACTGACAGAGTCAATGCTGGCTTTTGTCTCAGGCACGTTCCCAAGAAGGTGCCAGGAAGGTTGGGCCCTCTACTCTCTATGCCTCAGTTTCTACCCTGTAAAACTGGCCACAGGGCCACCTACTTCCAGTCCTTTACCAGTTGCATGTGCTGTGCCAACTTCAATATTCCAATGCCTGCCACAGGCTTCAGTTCCTTCTGCCCCTCTAGTATCTTCCAAGAGAGTTCTTTGGAATCTCTAAGGGGATACCATGGGCATATGACTTCTGTACCAGCAAGGGTTGGGGAGTAAGGGCCTCCCTTGGGCTGATGTCATAGAACCACAGTAATTAATCTGGTCAGTTTTAAACAATATCTTGGACCCACCTAGACCACCCTAGCCTGGCACACTTGATTGTGCACCTGGGAAGTTAGGAGAATAGTCAGGCCCCTGAAGCATGTGTTATTTATGCCTGTGAGAAAAGAAAGTAAACTATTAATCCAGGCGAGGAAGAGGAATAAATATGTCTGATTCTACAAGCCCTTGGCCCTAATGACGGCCAAGCAAGAGGGACACACAAGCCTGGTTTATCCAGATCCCGAGCAGTGACAGCAAAGGAAACAAAGCTATAACTAGTTTGTTAATACAATGTTAACTACTTGTTAATACAAGTAATCCTCGCTGTAAAGAGAATACCAGATGTGTAGGGTGAGGACCCTGGGCATACCTGGGATCCCCTCCAAGCTGTCTGCTAAACACTCCTTATACTTTTAACTTGAAAGTGAGATGGGTACAGATCTTTCACATGCAGGGGTGAGGAATACACAGAAGGATGGGAAGGAAGGAACTAGCTTAACTTCAGGATGGTCACCACTGTGGGAAGGAAGTTAGGACAGAGAACAAGACTACTGTCTATGTCACAGCCTAAAAATATATATTCTCTTCACAGAGACATTTGCACACAGATGTTTCTACAGCAGTATTCACTATAGCTAAGTTATAAAACCAGCTTAGATGTCCAACAACAGAGGAATGCATAAAGAAAAAATGGTTTAGATAGCATGGAACTCCTTTCAGCCATTTACAAGAAGGAAGTTACACCATTTATGGGGAAATGGTTACAAATGGAGAGAATCTCATTAAGCCAGACTCAGGAAGACAAATACCACCAGTTTCTCTCATTTGTGTTTCCTAGATTTTATACAGATACACGAGATCATGTATGCATAATATGACATACAAGCATAAGCTAAACAGTTAGGGGAACAGAGAGGACCAAGAGTGGCAGGCAGGTAGGAGATGCATATATATATATATAAATGTTTGCAGATACCCTTGGAGTCCAGAAGAACGTGTCAGATACCCTGGAACTAGAGTTACGGTGGCTGTGATCTACTCACCATGGATGCTAGAAAACAAACTTTAATCCTCTGCCAAAGCAGCAAGCACTCTCAACTACTAAGCCATCTCTCTAGCCCAAATTTATATTCTTTCTTTTTATGTATATAAAAGTACATTTTTAAGAATTGTAATGAATGGCACTGATGGGGTCCCTTTTCCTCTTATAGTAAAACTCACCCCTCTGACATCCATAGGAACCACGGTGGACATCCCACTAGACATGTGGGGAGGGTTTTTCAGTTTCGAAGATAACTGAAAATTAGGCAAATAAGCCTTTTTTATTAAAACTATATTTCAATTTCATTTTATACATGTTGTTATATTCGCCTGAATGTATGTATATGTGTTGTGTATTCCTTCTGCCTGTAAATTTGAAGAGACCATTTAACCTCATAGGACTGAGGTTAAAATCTGCTGTGTAGTGCCATGAAGGTGCTAGAAAACAAGAGATGTATTAACATCCAAGCTGCAAACACAATTTTCAAATATAATGATGGTGACAAATCAAATAATCCATTTTTAATACAGAGGAAGATTTAGGCCCACAGATACAAAATGCATAGTATTGTTAACAATCATTAGCAATAAAGGCAGTGAGTAAAAGATGGTAAGTAAATACAGCAGGCTGAAATTAATCTTGATATTAAATCAAGAAATTATTTGAGTTTTGGTATTTCTTGGACTCAGTCTTGAGATTTCTGTAGATTTTCTGGTCAGTCTCATATGTGCACCTCACTTATAAACTCAAAGCAATCGGACTAATTCTATAACACACCTCACTGGCTCAGAAGCTTGGCCTCACACGGATGGTTTCACATACGTACACACATCAGCTTTACTGAAAGGCCATAGAATTCAGCCTTTTAGACTGAGCACTCAAATGCTTTCAACACATTGGTAGCTATGTGGCCTCTGCCTGTAGGTAACCACACCAGTCCCTACAGGCCCTTTCCCACCCAAGTCCTGCCGTCTCTAGCCTGGTTCTTCTAGATGGTTTATCTGTTCTGGGAATGTCATATAAAGAGAGTAACATAACACAGGGCTGGCTGCATGATATCTGTTGTTTTTTGATACAAGGCCTCATGTACCCCAGTTTGGCCTTAAACTCACTATGTACCTGAAGATGACCTTGAACTTCTGGTCTTCCTGCCCCTACCTTCTGAGTATTAGGATAACAGGTACATACCACAATACCTAATTTATATGCTAGGGATCAAACTCATGTTTAAAGCAAGAGGCAAGCATGTTCCCAATTGAGCTACATCCCAGCCCCCAGTAACATGTTTTCTAGGCTCACTGATGGTATGCACACATATGCTGGTGTTTCTGTCCATCTCAAGGCTTAATGATATTCTCTTATGTGCAGCGTAGACTTTTTTAGTCCATTTATCCAATAATAATCAATTTCTCCCAAGAATAATGGTTCTATACTTTCAGTGACGCTGAAGCATGAAGCACTTACTTAGCTCCAGCTTGGCATTCACTAAGTACACAGGGAAAGACGGCACAGTTCAAACACCCAGCTCACCTTCTCCTGGGTTGACTTGACCACACTGGATACCTCCCCAACTGTCAGCTGCAAAGACTGTGGCTGTGGGTCCTTCTGGAAAGAGAGACGCAGTGGACCCTGTAAGAGAGAGGCTGTATGAAGAGGAATGCATAAGTGTAGTCTGGATTTTATTTATTTTTTAAATACACACTTGCTACAAAATTACAATAAAAAAACCCATAACAAAACATCCCAGCAACGGTTAAATATCAGAAGGTTTATGCACACACACACACACACACACATACACACACATGGGGCGAGGGTGGGGCTGGGGGATGACCAGACAATGTTGGATCTTGCTCAGCACTTGGCAAGGAGGGAATGATGGAGATGGCCACTGACTCAAAGATGAAGCAAAGAAGCATCGTGCTGAGCCCTAAGGTTCAGAATGGAGAAAGGTGCACAGAGCAGGCTGTGGGTGCACCTTGCCCTCTCAGCTGTCTCCTCCTTACTAAGGAAGTGCTCTTCTCTGGAAGAAGAGAATCACCTCTCCTGCTTTATGAGGCTGTAGAGGCACTGGCACTTGAGGTGCCGTCTCCTCCTCTTTCAGAAACCCAGAGCCTGGCATCTCTCTGGGATGTGAAATGACACAGAAGGCTACTGACTGGAAAGGAACCTGGCTAGTGGCTGTGTCTCGAGTCTTTACCTCACAGCCCTCCAAAGCTGCCTAGTTCCCCAGCCGCCACAGGGTTCAATAACTCCATGCATTCTCCAGTGAACTCTGTGTCTTTCTTGTTTTATTTACGTGGTGTGTATGTGTGTGGGGGTGGGATGGGGTGGGGGGGTGGGTGTGGATGTGTGGGTATGTGTGTAAACATTTGTGTGAATGCAAGCACACACCTGTCACAGTCCAAATGTGGAGATCAGAAGAAATTCTTGAGTCTCAGTCCTCACCTTTGTTCAACCTTGTTTGAGACAGTCTCCATGCACAAGGCTACCCACCAATGAACTTCCAGGAATTTTCATGCCTCTTATCTCGCCATATCAGCTCTAAGGTTATAAAGGCACACGCTACCCCACCTGACTTTCACATGCATTCTGTGGATTCGAACTCAGATCCTCATACTTATATGGTAAGTAGTGTTACTCATTGAACCAGCCCTCTTTTTTTCTAGGGCAGCAGAAGTGGGTCGTTACCATTCAAGTTTAAAATTTCCAAATGAGGGCTGGAGATATAGCTCAGCTGTCCAAATTCCTGACTAGCATACATGAGGCTTTAGATTCTATTGGCATGGTGCTACATAGTGCTGAAATCCTAGCACTCAAGAAGTGGAGGGAGAAAGATCAGAAGTTCAAAGCTACTCTTGACTACATATTGGGTTTGATACCAGCCTAGGTTATATGAGACCCTGTTTTGAGTTTTTGTTTATTTGTTTGTTTTTATTTTTAAATCTCCAAGTGGCAGATATATTAAACCAATGCCATAAGGCAGTAAAATTGATGCTTTATAAAAGTCAATATGGGCTTGGACAGCAAATCAAGGACTGTCCTCTTAAAATAAGTTTTCTAGTAAGTCCCAGCTTGTGTATCAAGACGCCCTTAGATTGAAACCTTCTTTAACTTTCCCTGTCAGAGAGCCTTTCCTGTCTAACTTCTGACGGGGGAGCTACTGCCCTTTGTGTGTCCTTCCTGTAAGCCAGGACTCCATGGCAGTAAGCTAGTTACCAACATGGGTATGAGCAAAGACAGAAGACAGAACTGGCATGTGATGGGACCAGAGATGTTCTGGCAGGCCTAGTGCAGAACAGCCATGACATAACTCTCTCCTGATTTTTCAAGAATTCCCAGAGATCAAAATCAAGCATAAAATACACAGTTCATTTAGATTTAGGACTCATCCTGTGCTAATAGCATCCACCTTACTCCTCAATCATGAGAGGTGGTAAAAATCTACATGGCGGGGAGGATGAAATCACCATGTGCAGGCTGTTCTGGCAGAGTCTGGGGCTGGAGCTGGTTTTGGGAGGAGCAGCTGGCTAAAGACTCCACGAACTTGCTGAAGTCACTGCACTGTGAGCTAACTTTGTGGCACAGAGGTGCCATTACAAAGTGCCTAGATGACAAAATAAGCCAGCAGAACAGAGCCTCCCAAAGGCAACCCTAGAAACACTGGACTGCCTTCCTTCTACCCGGACACAGACTCTGTCCTGGAGCTATAGCAGGGCAGGTAGGGTGAAGCTCCTTCCCAAGGTGCCTTTTGCACAAAACCACAGAAAGATCTTTAATGTCAAGGGATGTTCTTACAAAGGACACAAATTATAAGTTAAAATAAGGATGGAGAGACTACCTTTCTGCTTCTGATCCACCTGCCTCGGGGCTCAGGAGTAAAGTGAGCCCACAGCTTGCAACCAATTCCTGCATTGCTGATAGTTTGCTGAAGGCTAGCAATACCAGTCTACAGCCATCTGCCCAGACTACAAAAAGACTCTGTACACACATGAGAAACCCATCATGTAGGAACTGCCAGAAAAAACATACATTCACATTCACACACACACACACACACACACACACACACACACACACCAAACAAAAACTGAAAAGTTAGGTAGGTGACCTTCATACTCTGGCCCATAATACAGAGTCTCTGTGATTAAAACTATGGCTCTGTGCAACAGCGGGGAAATGTAGAACAGGCTGACTGCAAGTGGAAGCTCAGCCACAGGGCCACAAGTGGGAAGCTCCATACCATGAAGCTTTGTTTCAGACACAGGACTGTTCAAATTCTGTGACAAATTAATTTCAGTATGTACTAGCCACCCTAATTGATCATGCAAGAAAACTAAAAGTGAGGAAAATGGCTGAGGAGGTCTCAATTGGAAAAGTGCTTGCTGTGCAAGCTGACAACCTTAATTCCATCCCTACAGGCCAAACAAAACAGTCCAATGTACTGGTGCTTCCTTGAAATCCCAATAGGGGAGGTTGGACTGGCAGACACAGGAGAATACCAGAGGCTCACAGGCCATGAGTTCCAAGCCAATAAGAGATCCTATCTCAAAAAACAAGGTAGATGGCACCTAAGGAATGACAGTTGTCCACATAAGTACACACACACACACACACACACACCAGAGAAGAAAAGACTAAGATGAACCCTGCTGTTGAGCTTAAAAGGAGAGAATTGATATGCATTCATGGCTTAGAAGTCAAATACTGATAGACAGAAAAACACAGATATTTTCATGCCACACCTATGTTGATGTGCTGGAAGGGTCTAGAACACAGAACTGAGCAGTGGTATGCATACCCAAATTCTACATCCCTAACTGAAGTTGCTCAGAGAAGTGGCTGGATCCAGGGCCAGAGAAGAAAATACATGTAAACAAAAAGAAAAAAGAAGCACAAGTGTGGGTACACAGCTGGCTAGAGAAACACACAGCAGCCATTTTGGCAGCAAAGTAATAGTAATGGTACAGGATCATAACCCATTGAATAATTTAAAGAACAAAGAAACTACGAATCCAAAGTGATGTATACAACCAGCTAAATATACATGGAGGAGTGAGCATTGCCTCTCTCAGCAGAGTTCCAGTTGATAACATAAAGAAGAAAATAGCAAATCACCATTAAGGAAACTCCACACAGGTAACTGTTGTAAGTGAGCCACATGGAAGGACACTTAATTGAGAGCAAAAACATCCAAGAATGTATCTCCTAAGACAAGGTAACTAGAGCCAAATGTTAAGACATAAGGTATAAAAGCATCTCACCAAAGGAGCCAGGACCCACTTTCCTAATAGCAAGTTACACCAATACCATGAGCTCCTCATACTCATACTGTTCATACTGAACAATCAAGGGTTGCTATTTCTGTATGTACAGTCTCAAACCAACAGCAGGATAAAGCAGACAAATATTCAGTAAAATAATAATAACACTCCATACTATCAAGGTCATAAACAATAAGGCAGAATGAGAAACCATTACAGATTATGGGAGACTAAGAAGTACCAACTAAGGGTCACTAGGGACCTTGTGCAATAAGCTACTGAGATTGAGAAGTGCTTTGTTTTCTTATTAAAGGGATGGTGATAATGTTACTGTCTTGTAGTATTACAATGTTAATTTCACTGTTTTTAGTTGTAGCTACACTGTGCTCAGATTAACCTCTTGTTCTATAGAGTGTTAATTTCATTGAGTGCTAAAAGTTACACTGTACCCTACAGAGTGAGTTCCAGGACAGCTAGGACTACACAGAGAAACCCTGTCTCAGAAAAAAAGAAAAAGAAAGAAAGAAAGTTACACTGTACCTAGGTGAGCCCATTGTTCTATCTGAATTTCTCCAGTTGTTATAGCAACCCTGTACCGACAGTAATTCTGCTCTAACAGTTGAGCAATAGTTATGAGATGCAGGGTGAGGAACACGTAGAAACTCAATTACTTTTCCAACTTTTCTGCAAATTCAAAAGCAAATCAGTTTTCTAAGGAGAAGTTTCAAAAGAACAGCCCACCTTACTTACTCATGATATACCAGGCTCTGTTCACAGTCTCATACAGGCTCATAACATCTGTGTGGCAGTCTCTTCGGCAAAAATACAGAGAAATCAGACTTGTCCAAGACCACACAGCTAGTAAGTACAGAGTTGGGACTCAAACTCCAGCCATGGCTCTTACAGATCTTTCACATGATTAAAGAACTCTTTTCCCTCCTCAGACACTACAAGTGGTTTGGAGTTAGTTTTGGCTGATTTTGGTTGGTGTGGATAAGGCACCCACTCTTCCCTGAATTCCTGTTGAGAGCATGGCTGAGTACAAGGAACAACTCCACTGGCACTTGGCTTCACACTGGTGATTCGCAGTCACCGGCCACCTTCCTTTCGTGTTTCTGTTCTTCAAAATGTGAAAACAGTGCACATTAAGCAGGCTGTTGTTCTTCTTGGGGCCTCTTGGCTCCCAAGTTTGAGGCTTGCATTCAGATGGCATGGTGTACATGACACTGTCTTTTCCTTCTACCAGGCCTGTCTTTTACCCCACTCGCGCACCGGGCTTGCTTCCAGCCACTTCTGAGCTGGGCATGAAATCCACCTCTGTGTGGAGAGACCCAAGTTCTGCCTCAACTCACAATGCAGAAATGGAGGCACAAGTGACCAAGAAGGGAACAAGTGCAGGCTGCTGGATGTGTGGTTGGGGTTGCATCCTTACAGAATGGAAGAAGTCAAGAAATTAAATGAGAAAGGAGATACATACTGCAAGGAACTCTGGGATGCCCTGTGGGAAGGTCCTTATACTGGGAATAGCCCTTAGTGTATAAACTACAAAAAAGGAGACTGAGGTGTGAGGGGGATGGTAGAGTTCACAGAGTTACCCCAAACCCATTTTACTTCTGGGGTATGGGACAACAAACTGATCCAGGGCTTTTACTTGAGTGGCTGTCAAGAGTCTCAACTACCAGTCTTTCTGTGCACAGCTTCTGCCATTGGTTTTTGTAAGCACAGCTTGAAAGTCATTAAATGATGGAAAGACACTGCAATTTCTAGTCACTATTTACAGGAAAGCTTCCATATCTCAGAGAAGTCGGTGCTATTCAGACATGTTCTAAGTTCACACTGACTCCCCATTCTCCAAAGACTATAGAGCCCAACAGTCTCACTCACTTGTTTTAGAACATTCCTATGAGGAAATCCTGATTTGAAGGATTATAGAAATGAGCAGGTCTAAGAATCTTCCTAATCTAGGACCACTGCCAGTTGAGGGCAGGGAGGAAACACCAGAAAAACTCATGACAACAGCAGCAGAACATGGGCTCTGAAACCTGCATGAGTTCTCCAGAGCAGCAGGGTAGACGGGAAGTCTGGAAGCCACAGGTGAGGCTACCTGCTACCCTCATGCTAGCATCCCAAGCCAGGGCTTTAAAAACAGCAATCTTGGGTAATCTCAGGTGGTGTAGGAGTATGGGCCATCACTAGTGTAACTGATTATTAGCACAAGCTAAAGTATTCAGGTGACTGCAGGCCAGTCACGCAGCTATCTTCAGATAACACAATACTTTCTGGGTTCTCTGGCTCTCTGTTACAGAAATATGGCCCCAACAATAAACATAGTTTTTGTAAAGTCAAACTTGGTGAAGAAATGAGACTTAATGTTAAAACCACCAACTATAGGTATTGCTGGGTACAGCAGATCTCTGGTTGACAGATGGCTAGAGACAGGTGTGTACAGTGGCTTCTCACCCAAGGGGAAGAAAGTATCTCCTGTTCTCTAACCTTCAGCTAACCCAAGCCCTTCTTGTGAATGTGGCACTGTGACAGAGATGCGTACAAGCGTATTTCTTATGAGTCCTGTAATTCCTACTCACTGGAAGATTACTGACCAGATGCCAGATCAATGATGGGTTCCTCTCTTTCCCACCTAACTAGTCACCCTATAAACTACTTCTGGAGTGATGGCTGGAATCTGTGTTGGAGTTCACACAGCTACACTTATAAGAGCACAAAGATGCCACCTTGAGTCACTGCTTAGTCCTTGGATCACAGGGATTCAGCTACATCACTCAGGCCCTCTTCACTGGACCTTATTCAGAAGAAACACTTGAGGCTCAGGAAGCATGGCTGTAGCTGATTTGGGACCACAAAGAAGCCAGACCTCGAGCTCTCCTTTCTCAAGCTTCGGCTCCTCACCTCTAGAGAGAGAAGGGCTTGAGCAAAAAGTTTGAGTTTCTTTCCATTTTAAAACAACTCAGATAGCTTAATGAGGAAAGAGCTTGCTGTGTAAGGCTGAGGATCTAAGTTAGATTCTCACAACTTAGGGAATTCAATTAGATGTGAAAAAGCAGCATGCTTGTAACTCCAGCACTGTGGAGCCTGTGGAGGTTGTAGAAGCAGAAACAGGTGGATTCTTAGAGCTTGCCGGCCAGCCAGCCTAACCAAATCAGTGAGCTCCAAGCCAATCAGAGACCCTGTCTCAAAATACAAAGTAAATGGTGTCCATGGGGTTGTTTTCTGGTCTCTACATGTACACATATTACATGTGCACCTGCATACACATCACACACACACAAATGTAAACCTAGCATAAAATCTAGAATAGGACAGGTTAGTGTTTCCACTGGGTAGAAGTTTCCTTTTCATGGAAGATGCTGGATCTGATCCAGCATTACTAGTGTCTCCATTCCATTCTACCAGTGACAGACCAAGTGTTGGTTGACTGCCAAGTATTAGTATTACCTGGCTGGGGCAAAGAGATTTTAGGACAAAGTCAGGCAAGGGACATCTAAGCTGTTGCTGTCTGTGCCTAGAGCAGTCTGGGAACCTCAGCCTAATCAGGGATTAGTGGCATTCGAAGTGGGGGGAGGGCAGGGAGAAATTCCAGCAATTATAGCTGCTGGGGTCAGGCTCTCACTAGTATAAATGCCTCCATCTATTCCCCATGTGTCATTACTGTAACAACAGCCAAGTCCCAAGAAACTGGTAGAGAGGTAAGTCACTGAGTTCCTACCTACATGCAAAACCCTCCATTTGAATACAATCAAGCAGCATTGGGTATCAGACACCAGTCAGTCAAGTAGAACAAAAACTGTGCTAAGGGATACCCAACACCGATTTCTGTGCAAAAGGCCCCTGCAAAGTTACTTTGAGCTTAAACTCAATATGGTACTGTCACTTTCAAACAGGAGCTCTAGTGATAAATGGCTGAATTTGGCAAAGAGCAGAGAACAGGCAAGACCCTGCAAACAAGCCAGTGTCTTTTCAGCCCACCCCCACCCCATGTCATCCCTAACCACAAAGGCCAGAGTGACAGATGAGAGAGGACTTCACTTGCCATTAATTCCATGGGAATTCACTTGCCCAACCAAGACCAGTGCTAAGAAGGGGCTTCCTCTTCTTTCTGGACAACCCTCCAGGCACAAGAAGCCCTGGGAGAGTGTCTAGAGTGATCCTATCTTAGGAAGTCAACCAAGAAATGGCAGGAAATAAAACATCCAAAATTCACAGAAGGGAAGGGCACTGACTCTAGGTCACCAGTGTGTATCTCCAACAGATCATTAACCAGCACACTTGCTAGCACCCTACAGAAAAAGAGAGGAAGACTGGCATCAGCTCAGGCAACACTGTGTTCTCTGTACTGAGTCCAGGCTTCTAACACCAGATCAAATGACGCTCAGTGACAGCAGCTTCATGGTGGGATCATGTTTACTCCTACATATGAGGACACATGGCTTGAGTACTGACCCTGGGTAGAAGTCCAGCTCTGATGACTGGGCATCTATTCTAGGTATCAAGACAGATGTCAACTGCGCTTGTAGCCTTGCATCCAAAAAAATCTTTTTCCAAGAGTCCAGAGCAAAGTCTCTTGTACTGTTGGATTTGTGCTAATTCATACTTAAAGCGTTTTTTCTTTTTTGTTTGTTTGAGTGTTTTTTTTAAAAAAAAAAAAAAAAAACTCTATGGCTACATGTGCCAAGGCCATGGCAGAAAGACTAGGCTCAGAGCCAAGTGGAATATTCTGAAAGTGGATAGGTTCGGCAGGACAATGACTGAACATTATGGTATTCACTGTGTTCAAAGCTGGTGGTCTGAGGCTTCTCCACTGGGCTGCATAGCAGGTACGGAGGCCTTTGTACCTGAAGCTGAGGGACAGCTGCAGTGCTGACAGGTGCCAGCTCTGTCCCACCAACCTAATTCCCCTGTGGAATGCCTCCAAATTGTAGACGCCAGGAACTTGTCCTTACACTAACATCTCTTAAAAGTCAAAATAAGTCAGCAAGCAATTAACAATGAAAGAAACCACCACAGGAGAATGAGGCACGGAGCCGGGGGAATAAGCCCAAGGTGTGAGGTCAGCACATTTGGTCAGCACAGCTTGGCTCTGACACCAAAGACTAATTTAACCTTCCAGGCCTCAGTTTCCTCAGATGGATGATGATGATGCCGTGCTAATTTGGAAGTGACATAAGCATTTACAGTCCCCAGGGCCATATCTAGAAGCAGTAAGATCTCAATAAACAGTCACTATTCTATGTGCTCAGAAATGCAAGCCTTTAGAATTTAGAAGCTTTAGGCAGAGAACAAGATTCGAAATGAAAGCATATTTGGATCACAAGTTATCCATTTATCGGATTCCAAAGCAGTAGGTGTCCACCCGGAATCCTCTAGGGACCGGCTAGATGGTTCTCCCACAGAAAGCCCCACGGAGCTGAAGATGTTTGCTGTGTGAAACAGTCACGTAGTTAACTCCCACCTCAGGAGCTTCACTCTCCCTGGTTCTAACTTCAAAGAATGCCTTGCCTCAGTAGGCTCAGGGTGGCAGTCTCCCAGGAACAGGGCTCTTTCTGATGCCCCTCTCACCTTCAAACACCACGCCCTCCTAGGAACTCACCCCTCTCTTTTCGGCCTCATAGTTCAGGGCGGTCACCCAGGCTGCTTGCCACTGATTTCCCCAGCTATCCCGTGTCAGTATCCAGGAAAGAAGTGTGTCCGACTCCCGGCGCCTTAGCTCATCCGGCTCCACCCGCCGCCGGGGCGGGGGTCGCGCCTTGGCCAGCGCCCACTGCGCCAAGTACAGGCCCACGGTGCCCAGGGCCGCGACGAAGAGCGACACCAGGAAGAGCCACTGCACCTCGCCAAGCCACGAGCCCATGCTGACGACGCATACCCAGCGCGCGCGCCCCGACTTCCCGGAGCAGCCGCGGCCCCAGGGCGCGCGGAGCCGGCCGGTGGCGACTCAGGACATCCGCCGGGACGCAGAGGCACAGGGTCCGGGGCCTGGGAGGCCGAGGCAGCGGGGAGGGCGGCGAGGACCGGTAAGCGCACCAAATTGAGCACCGTGCGACTGGGAGCCAAACGCGGGACAGAGGAAGCTGCTCCCCACGCGCGGTTGGGAAGTGCAGGGCAAGGCTCTTCTTCCCAGCTTGCCGCCTAGGGTGTCCCGCCCGCGGCCCGCAGGAACCGCAGGAGGCCGGGCCTGGGGGCGGAGCAGGAGCGGAGTCTCCTTTTACAGCCCCGCCTCCTTAAAGGCCCCGAGGGCCCTCACCAGGTAAGCGCTCAAGTCTTCTCCTGCCACTACCTTGAGTGGTGAAAAGGTGGTGATCTCGTCGGTGTGCCGCGCTTGGTGCTTTAGATCCCAAAAGGTTACTGCCAGGCGCCTTGGTTGGGATCTGTGCGCTCACGTGGGTGGGATGCCCAGATAAAGCGAGAATTCCAAGAATTTCCCCACTGCTAGGACTAGGTCTTTGCAAGGCCAGCCGCAGCAGTCTGTAGCTGTCACCCTAAAGTAGGCTGATGGTCTGCAATATGGGGATGACGCCTGTCCTATTTCAAGATCCAGGGAGGTGCTTGTCAGACCCAGGCTATGGTTCAAGATGTGCATAGATCTCTGATTTTGTTTGGAGAGAGAGAGAGAGAGAGCTCAAGTCTTATCGTGCCACTACCTTGAGTGGTGA